>NC_056731.1:387820646-387999893 GCF_019279795.1 Protopterus annectens | reverse complement strand
GTATATTACAATGGTGTGCTGCAGTAGAGAATAGGTATATTACAATGGTGTGCTGCAGTAGAGAATAGGTATATTACAATGGTGTGCTGCAGTAGAGAATAGGTATATTACAATGATGTGCTGCAGTAGAGAATAGGTATATTACAATGGTGTGCTGCAGCAGAGAATAGGTATATTACAATGGTGTGCTGCAGTAGAGAATAGGTATATTACAATGGTGTGCTGCAGTAGAGAATAGGTATATTACAATGGTGTGCTGCAGTAGAGAATAGGTATATTACAATGGTGTGCTGCAGTAGAGAATAAGTATATTACAATGGTGTGCTGCAGTAGAGAATAGGTTTATTACAATGGTGTGCTGCAGTAGAGAATAGGTATATTACAATGGTGTGCTGCAGTAGAGAATAGGTATATTACAATGGTGTGCTGCAGTAGAGAATAGGTATATTACAATGGTGTGCTGCAGTAGAGAATAGGTATATTACAATGGTGTGCTGCAGTAGAGAATAGGTATATTACAATGGTGTGCTGCAGTAGAGAATAGGTATATTACAATGGTGTGCTGCAGTAGAGAATAGGTATATTACAATGGTGTGCTGCAGTAGAGAATAGGTATATTACAATGGTGTGCTGCAGTAGAGAATAGGTATATTACAGTGGTGTGCTTCAGTAGAGAATAGGTATATTACAATGGTGTGCTGCAGTAGAGAATAGGTATATTACAATGGTGTGCTGCAGTAGAGAATAGGTATATTACAATGGTGTGCTTCAGTAGAGAATAGGTATATTACAATGATGTGCTGCAGGAGAGAATAGATATATTACAACGGTGAGCTGCAGTAGAGAATAGGTATATTACAATGGTGTGCTGCAGTAGAGAATAGGTATATTACAACGGTGTGCTGCAGTAGAGAATAGGGATATTACAATGGTGTGCTGCAGTAGAGACTAGGTATATTACAATGGTGTGCTGCAGTAGAGAATAGGTATATTACAATAGTGTGCTGCAGTAGAGAATATGTATATTACAGTGGTGTGCTGCAGTACAGAATAGGTATATTACAATGGTGTGCTGCAGTAGAGAATAGGTATATTACAATGGTGTGCTGCAATAGAGAATAGGTATATTGCAATGGCGTGCTACAGTAGAGAATAGGTATATTACAATGGTGTGCTGCAGTAGAGAATATGTATATTACAATGGTGTGCTGCAGTAGAGAATAGGTATATTCCAATGATGTGCTGCAGTAGAGAATAGATATATTACAATGATGAGCTGCAGTAGAGAATAGGTATATTACAATGGTGTGCTGCAGTAGAGAATAGGTATATTACAATGGTGTGCTGCAGTGGAGAATAGGTATATTACAATGGTGTGCTGCAGTAGAGAATAGGTATATTACAATGGTGTGCTGCAGTAGAGAATAGGTATATTACAATGGTGTGCTGTGGTAGAGAATAGGTATATTACAATGGTGTGCTGCAGTAGAGAATAGGTATATTACAATGGTGTGCTGTGGTACAGAATAGGTATATCACAATGGTGTGCTGCAGTAGAGAATAGGTATATTACAATGATGTGCTGCAATAGAGAATAGGTATATTACAATGGTGTGCTGCAGTAGAGAACAGGTATATTACAATGGTGTGCGGCAGTAGAGAATAGGTATATTACAATGGTGTGCTGCAGTAGAGAATAGGTATATTACAATGGTGTGCTGTGGTAGGGAATAGGTATATTACAATGGTGTGCTGCAGTAGATAATAGGTATATTACAATGGTGTGCTGCAGTAGACAATAGGTATATTACAATGGTGTGCTGCAGTAGAGAATAGGTTTATTACAATGGTGTACTGCAGTAGAGAATAGGTATATTACAGTGGTGTGCTGCACTAGAGAATAGGTATATTACAGTGGTGTGCTGCAGTAGAGAATAGGTATATTATAATGGTGTGCTGCAGTAGAGAATAGGTATATTACAATAGTGTGCTGCAGTAGAGAATAGGTATATTACAATGGTGTGCTGCGGTAGAGAATAGGTATATTACAATGGTGTGCTGCGGTAGAGAATAGGTATATTACAATGATGTGCTGCGGTAGAGAATAGGTATATTACAATGGTGTGCTGTGGTAGAGAATAGGTATATTACAATGGTGTGCTGCAGTAGAGAATAGGTATATTACAATGGTGTGCTGCAGTAGAGAATAGGTATATTACAATGGTGTGCTGCAGTAGAGAATAGGTATATTACAATGGTGTGCTGCAGTAGAGAATAGGTATATTACAGTGGTGTGCTGCAGTAGAGAATAGGTATATTGCAATGGTGTGCTGCAGTAGAGAATAGGTATATTACAATGATGTGCTGCAGTAGAGAATAGGTATATGACAATGGTGTGCTGCCGTAGAGAATATGTATATTACAATGGTGTGCTGCAGTAGAGAATAGGTATATTACAATGGTGTGCTGCAGTAGAGAATAGGTATATTACAATGGTGTGCTGCAGTAGAGAATAGGTATATTACAATGTTGTGCTGCAGTAGATGCACATATTACTGTTTTAGACCATATCAGATTATTAACAGAGGAAGAAAGAACACAAACTGAAAAACTTTGGAATTGTGTGGTAGTTTGGCACATGGGGAAGGAAACGTGCTTGGGCATATGTATATTATGTCAAGAAAGCATTCAAATATTAGCTGTAACCATAGTTGACTAGGACAAATTACAGTAATAGACATGAGATGGAAAAAATATGTGTATAGAATTATTCCTTTACATACGTATGTAACAAAAAAGAGAGAAAAATGGTGTTTAAAAATATTCTTGAATATGTTTGTGTAAATGTGGACATTATAGTGGTGGGTATAGTGGTGCTGGAATATAGTAAGTGTTGGTGTCCTGTGTGTTTTTAGGATTTTGAGTTTTCAGGATTTTGAGTTTTCAGGATTTTGAACTTTCAGGATTTTGGTCTTCAGGATTTTGGACTTTCAGGATTCTGTAGTGCTTCCATTTTGGAGTGACATAAAAAGCAAATTAGTGATGTTATTATATTAGAAGACATTAGATTTCTGTCTCAAATAGAAATATATAAAATTAAAGTGTGGTGGGGAAAAATGCAATATAGAATTTTGGTAGGGACACTTGCTCTGGAATACTAATATTATATAAAGCCAGAATTAAAGTGCTATATATTGCATTGGTTATAACCAGGAAAGTTACTGTTATTGATATAAGATGGATAGACCATAATTATTGCAATATTGCATAAGTAAATTAAAAGAAGAGAGAAGAGATGTTTAAAAATATAATGCAATATGTGGCAGTTAATATGGAGATTATTGTTGCAGGGGACTTTAATTGTAACCTAAGACTAGAAGAATAGAAAAATTCTTATGATGTTAGAATGGTACAGGATATTATAAAATATGGACAGTTAAAATTTTGTAATTCAGAAATCTAGACTTATAGAACAGGAGAAAGAAACTGAAACAGACTACATTTTAGTGCCAGAAAGCATAGCCATACTAAAACAAGGAGTGTTATTGACAGGATTTTCAGACCACTGGGGAATTTGGATTATCATAAAAGAAAATGCTGAGTATATAAAGATAGGAAAAGGTTTAAAAAAAATAAACAAAGTGAAGTGGGATGCTACTGGGAGAAAGGATGTTATGAGGTTATGGAAAGAACATTTAGGAATGAGAGAATTTTATAAAGATTGGTCAGAATTGTGGGTAAATTTCAAACTCAAATATAAAAACTGCTATGTGACATGGGAAAAAGAAAAAAATATATATCAGTAAAATAAAGTATAAGAAGTTAAGCAATGACACAATGAATTCTTTAAAGAACCATAAGATATTTTTATTAAAGAACTGGATTTATATGAATTGAATAAGAAGAAAATAGAGCTTTTATTATATAAACAAAGGCGTTTTTTGAAAGAAAAACAGAAGAAACTGCACCATGCTTAAGTAAAATAATTAAAGAAAATAATAGCATCATGAAATAAATGAAAGCTGTAACAGGTGTAATGCATAATACACAGAAGGAGATTATGAATATAGTAAAAGAACATATTAGAGCATCATTTAAAGAAGACATGAAAAAGATGTGGAAGGAATGGAAGGTAAGAGCACTGCTGGACAAGGATAATAAGGATTTAGAAAAGGAAATAAAATTAGATGAATTAGAACAGGTATAAAAAACAATGACTTTAGATTCAGCTGTAGGACTGGATAAAGTAGAATATAAAATGTATAAAAAATGTGAACATGGAGCAAAAAACTGGTTTGTAAAGGTATTGAATGAATGGCTAAATAAAGGTTTTAAGTGTAAGGAGTTATACTGGGGTATTATTAGATTTATATGGAAAAATGTGAGAAATTTGATATAAAGACTTGGAGACCAATTGTTTTAAATAATACAAACTATAAGATTGTTATGAAAATTATTATTGAAAAAAATATAAAAAAAAAATTGAAGAAAAAGTGGGTAAGGTTATAGTGAAAATGAAAATGTGTTTGGTATCAAAGGTAAAAGGGTTCAAGATTTATTATTAATAATTTGAGAGACAGAGGAAGATATAGTATTTAGAAATGTTAAGGTGAAATTAATGGTTAGGGGATTTAAGCAAAGCCTTTGATTCAATTCAGCATGCAATATTATGGAACATATTGGATACATATAACATAAGCAAGAAGGTTAAAATTATTTGTATGCCATCTTATAAGTTTAAAACAGTGAAAGGTTCTTATAAATGGATGGTTAAGTGAGGACATCCAGTTAGAGAAAAGTATCATATTAGGTTGTCCAATGAGTGGAATATTATTTGGTCTAGTAATGAATGCAAAATCCATGTTTGTAAGTATAAAAATAGAAAAAAATGGGTTATATTACAAATGATGGAATAAAGATCCTTATTTTGTTAAATTATGCAAATTATATCATTATTACTAAAGATGAAGGAAATATGAAGGCAGTGATAAAGCAAATGCAAGAGATTATACAAGTTATTGGGCTCATATTAAACAAAGGTAAAAGTCAGGGTTTAAGATATGAAGGGAGCATTGGTGAAGTTAAATTTAATATGGAAAAAGTTAATACAGAAAAAGTTAAGATACATAAAATAAACTTTGGGAAACAAGAAACTGTAGATTCTATATGGAAAGAAAAAACAGGGTAAATAAAACAAATGTGTGGATTTTGGAAGCCTTTTAGGCATTCCTTTAAAAAGAAAGTTTGTTTAATAAATTCTGTACTGATAGCAAAGATTAGTTATTTAGCTGGTGTATTTAGTGTTCCATTAAAATTAGAGAAAGATATATACAATATAATATTTTATTTTATTTTGGGATCAAGGTTGAATCCTGTGAAAACTGGGATGTTATAAGTAAAAAAATAAAAAGGAGGTTTAGGGTTAATATATCCTATAGTGTATACAGCATCATTAAACCTATATAGAATAATGAAATGCTTAAATCATAATGCGGTTTATTTATTATCAAAAATATTAAGTCTGAAATATAAAACTGAGTCGATGACCTTTTTCAGTTCAAAAAAGGAGGTGTTGTTGCAATAAAGAAATGGAATATTATCAAGATAAGATTATTTTGTGGAAAATAAATGCGAAAGAAATTGATAATAAAAGATAAGACGGGTATGATAAGATTATTGAAAACTATTGCAGGATATATCCTTGGAAGGAATTAAATATTGAGAAAAGGAATGTGAGTACTGCAAGAATGGAAAAATGTAGGGAATATATAGAGTATGGAGATTTTTTATGGAGGTTGACCATACAAAAATTACCGGAAGGCAAATATGCAGTATAACAACATAAAAGGTAGAGTGTGTTTATATTGTGGTAAATTTGAAATCTGTGAACATGTTTTTTTAGAACGTACAAGAGAATGTTGTGGAAAAAGATTATAGATATGAACTATGTGGAATGAGTTAAAGAGGTAAAGGATTTAAACGTGGATATGATTGAATTAGGGTTTTATAGGAACAAATATAAGAGAGGTTGACAGACTCGATAAAAATGTTTGTTATAGTATGTTTAATGAGGAATCAGAGAGTTAAGGGAATCATGTTTAATGAAAAATGGAACTTGGCAATAATATTAAAGAAAGTAAGGTTTTGGGTATGGAAATTGGAGTGGGGGTCTAAAAAGCAATAATTAAGTGTTTTATATAATGAAGACAAAGTAAAAGGAGAATGTGATGTAGAATTTGTAATTACTGTGTATATATATATATATATATATATATATATATATATATATATATATATATATATATATGTGTGTGTGTGTGTGTGTGTGTTAAATTATCGAAAAATATGTGTGTGTGTGTGTGTGTGTGTGTGTGTGTGTGTGTGTGTGTATATACATACATACACACACACACACACACACACACACACACACACACACACACATGTATAATGTAAATAAGTAGAACTGTAAATGACTTTTAGTTGTGTAAATATTTATGGATTGCATAAATAAAGGAACCCTACTATTTTCAATAGGTGCAGTGGGATCTTTTATATCCACCTGCACTAACACAGGCAGATGGGGCTTGGTTTAACATCTCCTCCAAAGGACAACATACTCAGAAATGCAGCACTGCAGTGTCAGGAATCAATGTAGCTGCGGTGGGAATAGAACCCACAGCCTTCTGCACCAAAGTGAGTCTGCTACCTGTTGTACCATTGACATACAGTACATGAAGACTGAATTTCAACTGCACTTTATTTAATGCATCTTCTGGGTGTTATTCTTGTCCTTATTCCTGTTGTCTTGCATTCATGCTTTATTTCTTATTGCTGCCTTTTTATTTGACTCACATTTGTTTTGCACACATCACTTTCTTCATTTAATTCTTTAACCCTGCTTTCTCTACCTGCATCCTCAGGTTCTGAACAAGTAACATCCATATCTGTTAACAACCTGCTGTTATTAAACATTTGTTATTTCCCTGATTGTTCTGTCTGTTATTAATGAACCATGCATATTATCAGATTCACAGCCTATGGGTTGATTCTTCTCTGTAATATTAGCATTTACAACGTATGACCTTGTGATTCTGAATATCTCTCTAATTGTTGCTACTCTGACTTTTTCCTCTACAAAAATAAAATACTTTCAAACTTTATTTTATAATGACATATAGATAGGTCTCATAAAGTATCTTTTCAATCTACTATACTATTTAACCTATAATGAAAAATAAAATGAATTTCTGGATCCAAATACTCATGCTTTATGCTAAATTTTCTAACAAAGTTAGAATTCCTGGGGTTGAGTCGGAGGATTTTTTACATGTAAATTATACTTCTGTACTCCCAGACATAATAGGTTTGAAAAAAATATATCTCTTCATTCACACAGATATATTTATACTCAGATCTGGTACCATGTAATGCCCATATGTTGGTGAAGATGGTATGTAAACAATACAAACACTGATAAAGAGCTTCTAGTCAAGATAAAGTTATGCTAGAAGGGTTCTGATAGCTAAACCAAAGATGAAAGGGGGAGCAATAGGGAGATAATGGAATAAAGAATGAGAGTGATATTCGGGAATAAAGAAATAAGGGAAGTGATCCTTTAATTGTATGGAAACTATATGGGAAAAACAGACTGCGAGAAAGTAAGAAATGAGGATTAGATGTAAGCTTATACAGCAAGGAAGGGAACTTTTGGACAGTGAGACTAAACAGCAGAGCTAAGAGGGATAAGGTAGTTAACATTGTGACTACTGCTTACACGTTAACTCAGCACCACATACAATGGCCAAAACAATAGGTGCTTCATTTTGCACATATACATCTCTCTCTCTTTCTGTCTTTCTCACCGTGTGTGTATGTGTGTGTGTGTGTGTGTGTGTGTGTGTGTGTGTGTGGACATTAAATAGTTAAATAACATATTTTAAATGTAAAATACTTCTTCCAACAACAATAGCATGTGCTACAGCAACACTGAAACTTAGATGATGGAATTATTTCACATCAAAAAAGTATTAGAATGTATATGGTAATAAAAACTGAAATCATTTAACAGATAGCTCATTATCTAAGTGCAGTTATGCTCACCAGGTGGGCATTATATGGGAAATAATGGACAGTCCAGGGCTGGAGAGGGTCTCTGTCTGTGGGGTCAGATCTCACAACACCCTTAGGCAGCCTGTTATTTCTCCAGTATCGGCCATCCACCCTGTCAGGCATTATTGCTTGCTTGTACCCTGGCCAGATGGGAGTCCCAGTCCTCAGAGTGGATAATAACATCATTCAAGCAGGCTGCATCATCCTGGCTATTAGATGTCAGTACTCAGTGTATGAGTTGCTTAGAAGTTGCAGGGTCACTATGCAACTAAAAAGGGAGAACAGTACACTGAACTACTCTTTCAACTGTTGGAAGACATTTTTTTCCTTTACCTTCATGGAAAGGGTCAAAGTACAAAGTTTCTGGGAGTACTTATCACTGAGGATCTGTCCTGGTCAGTCCTTGTATTTTACACAATCAAGAAGCTCAGCAATGGTTGCACTTCCTAAGGAAACTGAGAAAGGCAAAACTATTGAATACCTTCCGACAAACTTTTTACAGTCATACCATCGAAAGCATCCTTACCAGTAGCAGCATTGTTTGGTATGTGGGCCACAGGTTCTACCTGACTTCGTCGACAGCGCAGAAGAAGCTCCAGAAGATCCGACAATGCAGAAGATGTGTGGTTTGTGGTGTGGTTTCGACTATGTCAGGTAGAACCGGGCCACAATACCTCTGATCACAAGGCTCTTAGGTGAGTTGTAAAAGCAACAGAGAAAATCATTGGTTCCGCTCTTGCACCTCTTGGAGACCTACATGAATCATGCTGCATCAGTAGAGCTAGGAAGATATCCAATGATCCTTCACATCCTGCAAACGGTATGTTTTCCCCACCTCTCCTCAGGTAAGAGATACAAAAGTATGCAGTATAGGATCTCTAGACTTAACAACAGTTTCTTTCCTCTTTCCATCAGACTACTGAACTCTTCTGAAAAACAAGCAGGAGACTGCCAATGCATACTTCTCCTCTTACAACATAGTTATGCTATTTATCTGACTGTACAGATCCTAACATGTCCAGGCTTTGTTGCACTATAGGTATTAAACTTTTCCATGTGCAATAACTAACTGGTATGCGTATTTAACATTGGTTCACACCTTACCTTACCATAGGACTCTATGAAGTGCAATATAAATCACACTGTGCAATATTTGTGTTGACCATTCCATATGCTGCTTAGTTCTTATGTTATAATAAATAAGGTCATGCACATATTTTTACTCAAATCGACTTATATGTAAAGTGTCTCTGGTCATAGTTATTATTTTATTCTATTTTTACTTTTATTTTATTTTATATTATTTTAGTATTATTCTTCTCTGTATGTATGTTTTTGCACTGGGAAGGAAGCATCACAATTTTGTTCAGTTGCACTGTGGTGTAGTTCTGAATGACAATACAGTTTTCTTTGACTTTAGGGGGAGTCCAATAAAGCCTACACAGAGTGATTTTCCTTGTAGGCATAGTGGCATGGAGCTTACACAGAAGTAAGCAGACATGTGATCCAGTAAACAGAGCAGAGGGGCGTGCATGAGCCTGCAGACATGGAAGTGTCCATGGCATGCAAATCACCTCATAAGCAGGTTAATTGCATACAGATGAGGGTGCTGCAGTGATGGTGTCTGAAATATATATGGAAAATGTCCATGTACAAGAAAGTAAAAATGAAAAAGGGGCTGTAAAAGCCCATTTAGAATGTCAGAAATTGCATTGCAGGCATAGTTATGTGCAAAACTATGACCCGTGTGTCCAAAAATCATACAAAAGTGCAATAAATTAATTTTTTTAATACTCATCTTACATTTGTGTGGCACGCAGCAGTGTGCAAATGTGCCATTATGCAAAAAAACAAATATTAAAAAGTATAAAAAGTAAAAATAAGAAATATGTGAGGATAATGCATTATAGGGCCCTGCATGGATTATGTACAACAGTAGATTTCAGTGATTGATAATGAGGCAGGTTCTGGAATAGTGAAGTATACAGGTTGTGTCTAGGGATCTGTAGGCAAATGAGCTGAAATAGTAAAAATGGGTTACTGTGTCGCAGATAAAATCTGTGTAGCATGAGAACTGTGTTGGTCTCCACAGAAGATCTAGCTGACATCAAAAAGGGGTATGTCAGTATATGTTTAAGCCGATTGGAGCTCAGCGGCACCCATTTGCATGGCACACCACTCAGCTAATCAGAGGGTGTGTCCAGTGTTGCTAAGCTTTGTTTAGCTGCAGGGCATGTGTTTTGTCTGGTTTGAGCTATGCTAAATGTGCACATGCATGGGTGGTGTGTCCAGACTGCTGAGCATTGTTTATACTGAGGTGCGGATTTCCGTGTGGTGCTGCAGTGCTTAGCAGAGTAGGCAGTTTAAAAAAAACAAAACTTAGCACTATAAAGTATGCATACACCCTACAATCTGATTTTCCCCCACACTCTGCACCAATGGAGTACAGACTTGAGAATTTTAACTGATAGAATTCTAGGGGCTGCTGCTGCTCTACTACATCTGCATGTGTTAGAGAGGCTGAGGTCAGTGCTGATGCTGCCACTGACAATAGGCCGAAACTGAGAAGGAGAAGAGTGTTCAGACCCAGGGTAACCTTCCGGGGGCTACATGAGCTGGAGATTGTAGTGTACTACAGGGTGGACAGGGACATACTACAAAAACTCACTGAGCTCTGCTGCCCTCAACTCAGACCCAAAGCCAACAGAGGGGAAACCCATCCCAGTGGAAACAAAGGTATGTGTAGCCCTTAGCATACTAGCTACAGGTACTTTTCAAAGACCAACTGGGGACATGATCTGGGTCTCACAGGCATCTGCATGTGGGGTACTCTGCCATTTCCTGGCCGCCATGCAAACACATGCCAATGAGCACATTTATTTACCCCACACCCCTGAGGAGAGGGCCATCAGTATGTGTCTCTTCTACCATGTAGCACACTATCCTGAAGTACTGGATCCATAGACTGTACTCATGTGCACATTAATGCACCACCCAGTGAGGAGGGTAGAGTCTACGTCAACTGCAAGGGGTACCACTCTATCAACTGCCAAGTTGTGTGCAATGCCCAGGGCATCATCATGAATGTGTGTGCTGGCAGCCCTGGCAGTTATCACAACTCCCATATCTGGCATGCATCACAGCTGTACCAGATGTTTGCTGGGGGGATATCCCATACGGCCATCTAGAGGGGGATGCTGTCTATGGACTGGAACCGTGGATGATGACACCCATCAAAAATTCATACACACCTACAAAAGAATGCCATAATGAGGCACACACACAAACTAGGAACAACATAGAGCATGTGTTTGGACTGCTCAAGTCACGGTTCTGGTGCCTTGATATTTCTGGTGGAGCCCTGCTGTACTCATAAGCCACATGTGCACATATGTTCACAGTATGTGCCATGCTACACAATATGATCCTGTGGAAACACCACCAGTGCCAAGGTCCCCACAGCCACACCCACAGGGGGACTTGGAGGAGGCACCCCTGAGGCTGTCCCTGTAGGCAGATGTAGGCATGCCCAGTATGCCCTGGCATTGGCAAGGAGGCAGTGCATAGCTGCACTGACAACCTAGGGTCCTAGGGTCTGACACCAAACTCCGACTCGCATACATAGTAAAAAGGATGCCAGCCACACCATACAACCTGTATCTTACCATGTATTGGCTGTGTACTGCATGCATCAGACAGAGTCAGCCCTGAAAAACAGGTATCTCAACTGCTGAATGCACAAGGTATGTCACTCTCTTTTACAACAAATGCACGTGGTACTAGATTATGGTTGCATATGTATGGACCTGCTGCATTTAAGCAAGGGAACAGAGTGGGCAACTGGGCTACTTGCAGAGGACAAACAGCTGTGTGGGACAATAGGTACTTTATCCAATAGTTACTGCCCCATAATATGCAGTAGGCCACAAGGCAACAAACCCCACGGCAGTATGTAAGGGAATTGCTAAACAGCAGGGTCATAGGACAGATGCACGACTCTCAATGCTACAGTCCCCTACCCCCATATCAGTGTTCACATACAACTGCAGTAACAGAGTATGTTCATAAGGATTTATCAGCTGACCACACAATCTCAAGGCTGTCCCAAACAATCTGTCTACATATCCTATTTTCCACAATATGTATGGGTCAAAGTGTGTATGTCTGTCTGCTGTTGATAGTGTGAGAAATTAAAACTCACTTTCTGGTGGCTGTTGTGACTCAGTGGGCTAAGTACATTAGTGAGGTCGATGGTGTTCTTGGTTCGAAGCTGGCTGCAGCTACAACTTTGTATGCCTATGGTACGAGTCCCACACACTGTCAGTATGTCACAATCTGTTACTGCAAGAAAGCTGGACAAAGCCAGAGACAATGGAGGGACAGATGGCCAAACCTACAGACATTATACATGCTCTGAGTAACTGAGAAGGTGAGCAGTATAACAGCAGTTTGCAACAATTCAAAGAAGCAGCAGGATGTAAAGGCCATTACTTAATTGTGCCAGTATGGACAACAATTCAGTGGGTTCCATGTAGCAGTATATTACTGGAAAAACACAACCATATAAGGAGCAGAGCAGATATATTGGGGTGGAATGCTGGACATTCTGCAAAACATGTAGAATCAGAAGTGTGAAGACTGTCACCCTGTGTGTGATGTGTTACATCACGTACAACAGTCACAGCATATCTACAAGCAGTTAGAGCAGGAAATCTGGACAAACCCATGAACAGTAGTCGGACAAAGGCCCAAATGTAAGGAGAAGTTTTAACTAGTGGCCAGAGAACTGTAGAAAGTTCAGAGAATAACAGGTCGTGCAGTACCATGGGTTTCCTGGTGTGTATGGAGTCAATAACTCAAATGTCTGTTATAATTTCATAACATCAATCTATAATGATTTGCCACTGATGTACCAGAAAATCACAATGCTATGTAAAATTAGCAATCTAATCAACACATTAGCATTCTAATCAACCACTCTATCCAAGAAAGCATAGTTCCTCAAATCTGGAAAAAGGCTTTTATCATACCCTTACATAAAGGCGGCAATAATAACAATGTTACTAATTTCCGTCCCATCGCTATCCTGTCTCCCATCTCTAAACTCCTAGAAAAGTGTATCCAACCATAACTCCTACTACATCTCATAGACAATCACCTACTAACTCCCACACAACATGGATTTAGACCAGGTCACAGCACTATGACAGCCCTCCTCTCCTTCCTGGAAACTGTAAATAAAGCCCGGGACTCTGGTCAAATTGTTTCTACCCTACTACTTGACTTCTCTAAGGCCTTTGACACTATCTCTCACAACCTACTTCTAACTAAACTCTCTAAGCTTAACCTATCACCTTCCTCTCTGAACTGGTTTTCCAGCTACTTATCCAATATATATCAAGCAGTAAAATGGAAAAATGTCACCTCCTCATTCCTAAATACCCCAACTGGAGTTCCCCAAGGTTCCATACTGGGTCCCCTCCTCTTTAATATATTTATAAACGACTTCCGCAATTCTATCCCTTTCTCAAATATCATCCAATACGCAGATGATTCAACTATTATCTGTTCTTCCACATCCATCCCGACACTCCTAAAGCTTACACAGGATGCATTCTCAACCACTGAACAATGGATGAAAAATAATCACCTAGCACTAAATGCCATTAAAACCAAATGAATGGTATTTACTCCATCTAAAGTCACCTCTTTCAATACAAACACATTCTCTATCACTAGCCACAACAACACATATCTGGAACTGGTGTCAGAAGCCAAATTACTAGGGGTCCAAATTGACAGTCAGCTTAAATTCAATTCCCACCTCCAACTAAATATCAAAAAAAACATCAAAAACTAGGCATGCTCTACTGACAAAATTGCTATCTTACACCCTCCACTAAAATCGCTCTACCTCATTTCTTATCCCCTCCCTTCTCTATGGAGCTCCACTCCTAACCAATCTACAATCCTCCCTTAAGACACAGCTTTCCTCTTGCTACAACAAAATCGCCAAGTTTGCTACCAGCCACAAGTCCTCCACCCACCACTGTTCTTCTCTCCACAAACCTAAAATGGCTAGAACTACCCAATCATCTCACCTATATACAACTTACTCTTGCACATAAGCTCATTTTCAACCCCTCCCTCTGTCCCTCCCTTTCCTTTCCTTTGCCTTTAAAATGCACCTACCTGACAGAGTACTAAGATCTAACAACCAAAACCTAATAGAATTGTACAAACCAACTCGTCCCCCAGGTAAAAATCTCCTATCCTATGGCCTAGCACGTCTCTGGAACTCTCTTCCACCATCCATTTGTACCACCTCTCACCGCTTTATATTCAAAAAATCTCTTCATTCACATCTAATATCCCATTGGGAATGCTCCTGCTCCCACCCCGCATAACTTACATTGGCATTTTCCTTTTTCTCTTCACTCCCCCTCTTCATACTGGCAATTTCCTTTTACTTTCTCTCCTAACTCATACATCCTTCCCTTGTACTTTCTAAGCTATTTATAAAGAATGCATTAGAATGTACCTCTTAGTGCAAGCTTCCTAATATGTAATGGCTTCTCAGTATTTATACTGTAATGTCCCTTTTTACTAGTCTGTATAATCTGTAACGTTCTTCACTAGTCTGTATAATTTGTAATGTTTGCTCTAGTCAGTAACATTTATAAAAATTTTAATCTAAAACTTTTTGTAACCTTGCTTGTTTTTGGAGATTTTCTCCCCGGGACACCATTGAAAACGGGGTCATCTTGGCCCAATGGACTATCCTGGTAAACCAACTGCAAATAAATAAATAAATAAATAAATAAATAAATAAATAAATGTACCATACATATGGTGCAAAACTAAGTACTGTCTATTACAATCTGTGCAGTCTCTAGGTATGAGTCATATATTACGTTCAGCACACAGCCAGGGAATCCTCGGACAAAATATCATGGAGGTGCTAGACTGTTCAATCAGGTGCAGCAGCCAATTGGCTGCAGCACACAAAATCCTGGACTGGAGTACAGGTACGTCTGGCCTGGAGTCACCCTATAAGTACTGACAGTCACACTGGGCATGATCCTACACTTCGCTAACTTGAGCCCATGTCTGATGCCTCATTTGCCTAAAGAACTGCTATCTGACAATATGTTTGTGCTTACAGGCAGCTATCGATATGTACCTGTCTCACCATATACCCCTTACACATGATCACCCTATCTATCATTATGTGGCACACACACACACACACACACACACACACACACATTTATATATATATATATATATATATATATATATATATATATATATATATTTTTTTTTTTAGAGCTACATAAATGTGTAGAGTGATGTAAATCCTCCACATATATCTATATAACACTGTTGCATAATGCACACAAAGCTGCACCTATTTTGACATCCCTGTTTAATATATATATGTATAGCTATAGATATAATATATATATTTTATATATATAAATATATATATATATATATATATATATATATATATGTGTGTGTGTGTGTGTGTGTGTGTGTGTATCTATATATATATATATATATATAGACACATAACAGATGCCTAATGGTAAAAGACCAAGGCCGCATAATGACATAATCCACCCAACCACACAACCCTGTGACTGTGGAATGTCATTCTGTAGACAGACAATGGTGAGCAGGTGTTGTAATGTGCAATGGCTTCAATGCAGGACTTGGACAGGCCATATTATCACTGGCCAATTGTTCATCTAGCAAAGTTCAACCAGCCAGAAATGTTGACACTGGTAACCGTACACACATAGCAAGGATATTAATAGGTACGCCACTGCTAGGAAACTAGATACAATCACAGCATAAAGCAGGTTCACCCTTTAGGCCACACAGGCTGTGTAAGACAAGGCCAGTTTGCATAGCCCACAAGTACTGTGGCTGCAGCCACATGTACACCATATGTAACTGATGGTGCATGCAATTAGTACTGCGAGCTGTAGTGTGTACTAATAGTAGAAGGTAGAGGTTTGAATCTCACAGCAGCCACGTTTTGTGTGTGTGTGTGTGTGTGTGTGTGTGTGTGTGTGTGTGTGTGTGTGTGTGCGTGTGTGTGTGTGCAGATATTTCCCTTAAAGTGGTACATGCCTGTCTCTGTGCAAGGGCCAATCATTTTATGGCCCTGTGACTAGCGTCCTCCCCAGCATTGGCCTCCCTATCAACACCTGCTGATGTCATCCACATTAACAGCACTGGCTGACAATGTCACAACAGGTAAACTTTGAGGCACATGTGATATCTACTCAGTGCTATAGTGTATACTAATAGAGAGGTAAGGATTCTAATCTCCCAAATGACAACTGTGTGTGTGAATAAATATATCCACTTGCAGCAGTGATCCTATCTCTGCATAATGGTTATACATTTTAAGGGCCTGTGACTACCTGCCAGCTTCTTCATTAGCCTCCTGTACAAGGCCTGCTGATATAGGTAGGGGTTCTAATATCACTAAAGGCAATTCTGTATGTGTGAATTAACAATATAATCCAATGCAGCTATACACATATGGCTATATGGGTGTGCAACTGTCATGCATTTTACTGCCCACATCTACTGAGGCATACATGCTATCTGCCACCACAAACATTTGTATGTACAGAACACCCAGATGACACGTGTCAATGGTAGCAGGCCTTGTCACAGGATATGAATGCAAGATTATGCTGACTGACCCCATTATCCTTGACACACTGTTCTACACATCCACATTTGGGTAACCTTACACACATACAGCCATACCTTGCTGATGTCATATTTCTGCTGTGCTGCCATTCTTTCCTGTGCTGCTGCATTGCCACCAAGTCTCCATAGCTTAGCCACTCAAACCCCTGGAACAGAAACATACACAGTTCTGTGAGACACCTGTCATTCTGCAACACTACCACCAATATAACATCATGCAACAAAGGTACACAAACATTGATGTGTACTCATGACACATGCCAGCATATAGCACCTGTCATGGCATAAGACTACCGCACTAAAACATTACATGTGATGTAATATAGTCACCCTGTGCATCAGACACATATTTGCATGTCTCTGCATTAATGGTATGGATGGCAGGGATGTGGCACAGACATCATCACATGCACAAGGTGTGGTGTGGGGGTGCCAGAGGCCTAGGCTGTGCTAAACAGTTGACAGCATGTGTGTGAGTCAGGAAGGGGTGCTGCTTAGCTGGGCCATGGAGAGGTGCCGTGTGTGTCTGTTTGTGACATGCATGTGACAATGGGTGTTTGAGTGTGTGCATGTACACAGTCAAGCCAAGTGCTAGCCCTACACATGTGTATGTTGGACAGCTGTGGACCGTACATGGCAGAGTGGACAGTTCACTGTCTCTGGCCATGAACACAGGAACTCGCTCTGCCAGGAGTGGCACTAGCACCACCATGCCCAGGGTTCGATGTGGTGCTAGTTACTGATGGTGAATAGTGTCTGCTGGACCCATGTCCCACATGGGACTGCCCAGGACCATGTGCCCATGGCATGCCATGTTGTGGTGTGGACAGCACACTCCTTTCTGTAGTGCTGGAAGTACTTCCACTACGGGAGTGTGTGTGTGCATGGCCATGTGGTCTCTCAGCAGATGGTGTTGCTGACTTATTCCCACGTGTTTGATGCCCTGCTCCCACCAGATGTCCCAGCACAGACAACGTGCACTCAAGGACTGACAATGTCTCACCCCACAATCTGTCCATTACATCAGTGAAATGATGCATGGACTCACCAATGTCATAGAGGAAGTCACAGATGTCAAACTGTGCTGCATCCATGATCCTTAGCAACCATCTGGTATTGCGTTTGGCACATGCCTGTGCCTCCACGATGGACCAAAACATGTGTAGAGTAACCCGTGATGTGACATCTGTGACAGGTGATGGATGGGCAGCAGTACTCCTTAGACCACTCCTACCAATCTGCCTGTGTGGGTCCTTGCCAACTCTCTGGCTATGGCTAGTGTCTACACTCACTGATGCCATAGTTGCTTCATTCTCCTGTTTGATGTTGCCACATTCTGACTGTCGGATATCTGTGACCACAGGGGACTGAGTATGTACGGGCATACTGACTGTGTGCAGGGACACTGGGGAAGGAAGTGGGATGTCAACCCATGGGACAGATTCAGCCCCCAACAACCCCACTTCTGCCTCACTATGGCCACCATCATCATTGGAGTGTGATGAGATACTGACATCAGGTTGTGAGGGGGACACACTCCAACCCCCACATTCACCTGTGAGGAGGAAGACAAAATAAGTACATTACTACCTGCACTATTATGGGCGGCCATGGTGGTGCAGTGGTTAGCATTGTCACCTCACAGCAAGAGTTTCTCTGGTTCAATCCTCGGCTGAGGTGCCTTCTGTGCAGTCTGCATGTCCTCCCTGTGGTCGTGTGGGTTTCCTCCGGGTGTTCCAGTTTCCTCCCACATCCCAAAGACATGCTGTAGGTGGATTGGACACTTTAAATTGGCCCTAGGAGTGAGTGCATGTGTGTGTGTGTGCCTTCCGTGGAAGGTTGGTCACCAGGCTGGCAACTCAACACCGTAAAACTGTACTGCCAATCATGAGCGGACAGGTGATCCGCTGTAGCGACCCCTAACCGGGAAAAGCCAAAAGAAGAAGAAAAAAGACTACATGCACTATTATGTATGGTAATCCACTCACATACACCTACAGGTGAGGAGCCAGAACTGCATTACACATGCCACATCTTATTTTGGATCCCATGCACAACACACAAGCAGACTACAACATACACAGACAAGACCACCCCTTTATACTCTGCACTGCAGCTACAGCCGGTTAATGTTGACAGTACTATACATCTGTGTTATAAGCAATATATCAGTGTATGTGATAGACCTACACATAAAACACAGTGTACCCATCCTGAGCATAGTATGCCAGTTCTATTATCACTGTCTCAGGTATGTACTACCTCCATATTGTGTGTGAACGGGCATCTGTGAGTGATTGCCTCCTGTATAGCAAACTGCATAGACCTACTCAAAAATAAGTGCAAATGTGTTACTGCTCCTGCAAATACACAACTGTCATTACCCATTCAATGTACATCAGGTAACCCCTCCGAAATTGAACATACAAGTATTGTACTCTGGCTAAACATAAAAGTTGTGCCTAGGGCAAAATGTCAGCCTTTAACATTCTTAGGGTATATATGATCTGTACAGCAAAAGTAGCACACTTACCAGGTACAGAACCTTGGACTTCAGCCACACCTGATGTACTTATGTAAATGTGAGGGAGACATATTGTCAACAATACCAAATGTGGCATTGTTACAGGGTAATATGTGCGTATATCAACATGTAGAGTAACTAATGTGATACTCCCTACATTGCTGACATTATGAATATGTGTGTACAACTGTGCATTAAAACCAGCCCACCATCCCAATGCAGATAGACCTGACACCCTTGTAGTTGTATGCAGAGGCTGCAACAATGACTGATACAGTATTACACTGATGAACACAGGAAGCTTACCTGGACAGTCTTCTGCTGTGGATGCTGTGGCACCCACCTCCATGATGTATGGGGTGATGGATGCTTAGGAGGTAGTGGTTGTTCCCAGGTTTGCCAAAAATTCCTTTGTGGCTGACAGTGGTTGTTCTACTGCAGGCCCTCCACCAGTGGCAGCATGGTCCTTGGCCACAGTAGCAGCCCTTTGCCATGCAGCACTGACCATATCTGTGGCCCGGTGTTGGACCTGTTTGTAAGTTTTGTCCTGTAGCCCTATATGGTTGACTGCTGTGACAAGGTTAGCCCACAATGTTGCATGTTGGTCACGATAGTGGCGAGTCCTGGACATCAGAATGTTGTAATGCAGTCTGAGGCGATCCAGGATGACATTATTTTCAGCCTCTGAAAATGGTGGGTGCCTCCTTTGATACATCCTTTCTGAAAGACAAGAGGCAACACATCACAGGATCAGATATGTTGATATCCATTATATACAAATCCTGCACATCCAACTTGCCCTGAACTATCCACTGTTACCTGCCACGCCATACTTTGCAGTCTATTAACACACTATGTACGTCACTATCATCAACATAGTAGCAGTATCGGTTATGTCCCTGTGTGCTGTGACAGAATGTGCTGTATGTCTCCACACCCATCAGTACCGCCTACTGTGGTGTATCCCCTGTGGGCAAAGTCCCACTACTATGTCATATCACCACTGTCAGACATATAGGTGTGTGTTATTACATGTATATGGGGACAGTCCAGCAACATCACTCTGCCACAATGACAGACAGCAATGCAAACCCTCTGTAGTCTATCTTCCTTGTAGGCATCATGCCTCTCCAGTACAAAGATGTTTGCCAAATGTGTATGTGTGCCTGATGTATGTGGTCCTTTTGGCAAAAACTTGTGGACGTCTGACAAGAGTAGTCAACATGCAACTCAGGTAGACTTCCTCCTAGTAAGGAAAAGGCATCAGGGTAGAATCCATGATTACAAAGTCATTCCCCAGTGTAACAGTCGGCCGACAGCATAAACCACTAGTTGCCACAATCAGCTGCAAGCAGTGGTCAGAGAAGGCTCTAAGGTCAACAGAGACCAGGCTGAAGACCTAGAAGTTGACAGGAGAGAAAATACAACAGTTTAAGGAATTACTCCTGGCTCTAGCACCCCAAGAATAGAAGGAAATAGATGGAGTTGAAGAAGAATGGCAGCGCCTAAAAACAGCATGTGTTAGGACTACAGAAAAGATATGGGGCCGAGCCAGGTATGGAAATAAGGTACATAAGGAAAGCTGGTGGTGGAATGCAGAATTCCAGGAAGTCATCAAAAGAAAGAAGGAGTGCAGGAAGAAGTGGGAGACAGAAAAGACTGACCAGGCTAGGAAGGACTGCTGGTTGGCTAACAAAGAAGCTAAGAAAGAAGTTGCATTAGCAAAGAATAGGGCATTGGAGGCACTGTACCAACTTCTGGAAAGTGACTCAGTACGGGGCACAAAGAAACTATATCAGGTTGCAAGGCAAAGACAGTAAGATAAAGAAGAGAGTCAGACACCCTTCATAATGGATGCCAGCAACAACCTGCTCACCAGTCCAGAGGACATCAAAGGCAGATGAAAGGAGTATTTCCAGCAGCTTCTAAATGAAGAAACCCCCACAGAAGCTGTACTGCCCCAGAAACAGCCTACAATGAAAGAAGAAGAGGAGCCCACCCTAGATGAAGTAAGAACAGCACTAAGGAAGATGAAGCCAGGGAAAGCAGCAGGCTCAGATGAGGGCACAACAGATATGATAAAGATGTTGGGTAAGATAGGGGAGAAATGGATCCTGAGGGTACTAATAGCAGTGTGGAGAGAAAGACATATCCCAGATGACTGAAGAATAAGCATACTTGTGCCAGCGTACAAGAACAAAGGGGACATCCAGAACTGTGGGCAGTACAGAGGTATCAAACTCCTATCACATGGCATGAAAGTTCTGGAGAGGGTGATTGATAAACATATATGCAGAGTAGAATGTAATATGGGAGATTAGAAGCTTAGATTCAGATCAGGATGTAGCACAATTGACCCAAATTTTTGCATTGAGACAGATACTTGAGAAAAATCTAGAGATGAGGAGAGAGTCCAACTGGGCATTCCTAGACTTGGAGAAAGCATATGACAAGGTTGCAAGAAAGCTGATCTGGGCAGTACTTCGGTGGTTTGAAGTCCCAGAAACATTGGTAGTATTAGTGCAGGCTATGTACAAGGACCCAATGACTCAAGTACAAACATTGTTAGACCTCAGAGGGGTTCCCAGTGGGAGTGGGTGTACATCAGGGTTCAGCTTTGAGCCCACTGCTGTTCATACTGGTGATGGACTACATTAGCAAACAGGTTGGAGGGGATGGATCAACAAAGCTGCTGTATGCAGATGATGTGGCAGTACAGGCAGACTCTGAGCTAGAACTTCAGCAAAGGATAAGAGAATGGAATGCAAATCTGAAGGCACACGGGATGAAACTAAGCACAGATAAGATGGTGGTAATGGCAGCAAATTGGGGAAATCAGAAGAAGCTAGGAATAGAGATAGAAGGGAAGATAGTGGAACAGGTAAACAGCTTCAAGTATCTGGGAGGGGTAGTTGAGGAGAAGGGTAGTCTGAATGAAGAGGTCAAAGCTAGAATCAGAGGGGCTGCAGCCAACTGGCATAGAATATTAGGTGTAGTATATGACAGAAGATTGCTAAAGAAGGTGAAAAGTAAGGTGTACAAGACAGTGGTGTGACCAGTACTACTGTATGGTACAGAAACCTGGGCAGTAAAGGCAAAATGGTTGAAGAAGCTAGAAGTGATGGAAATGAAGTGCCTGAGAAAGGTGGTAGGATGCATACTGTGGGACAGATGAAGAAATAAGGACATAAGAGCAGAAGCCAAAGTATCTCCAATTGCAGGAAAGATCAAAGAGAACAGATTATGGAGGTTTGGACACATGCAGAAAAGCAGAAGACAATCAGGTGAGGAAGATTTGAGACAGACAGGAAGAAGGTAAGAGGAAGTGAGGACATCCAGCAAAGAGGTGGATGGATTGTGTGAAAGAAGATCTGTGACAGTCAGGCATGAGTTTTGAAGAAGGCAGGAGTGTGGCACTGAACTGAGAGAGTTGGTGACAGTTAACACTATACCCCGACCCCATGTAGAAAAATGGGAAAAGGGGGGTTGATGATGATGATGATGATGTCTGGCAAGCAGTTGGCTAATAGCTGATGCTTGTACCCAGATTATGGTGAATCTGGCTGTCATGTGCCAGAACCCTCAGAAAACAGTTGTGCTGCAGTAATATCTGTTATTCTATTCATACTCTTACTTTGTATAACCAATATGTGCACTCTGTTGCTGAGGTTTGGCCTGTGTCCCCCCAGTAATAATGGCTATGACCTAACTTCCTACTGTATGGGGTTGCCTGGTATGTTAGCCATAGCACTCAAACAATGACATACAAATGCTGACTAAACTGTGACTTAGTCAGAGAACATCAGGGACAGTCATGGACACCTTTACAATGTCTGAACTATTCCTGCGTGACATTCATAGATTGAGAGGTGCTGAATGACAGTACATCATGTGATATGACAGCTGTGTCCACCCTTACTTACTGTCAATATGTCTACCACATAATCCAGTAAAATTCGTACAGGAGCCAACCATTGTAGGAGGGAGCGGGAGGGCCACAGCTGTGATGTAATTCACAGCAGGCACAATTGATAAGCATGCCTGTAGCTGTTGGACAGCAGTGTATCAACTACATGTCATTCCCAGAGATATACTAGAGGCCTGCTGTTATAATCCCTATTCCCCATAACTGCATCCTCACATCTGCTTCCCATTATATGGGGACTTGTATTACATACCTGGTAGAGTAACATAATGCTTTTGTGAAGAAATTGTGAAGAGCAATGCTTTATAAATCACAGTCTGTCTTGGTATAGCAAGTTACAGACCTGTTTCCATAGGCAGTTGCTTGCCTTTTGTAGGTAATGCTCATTAGCAGGTAATTGCCTGTGCACCAATCTGTGGCTCAGACTTGCTAACTGCATCCAAAACATCTGGGTTGCACGTTCATTAGTCAATGACATGGCACCACAGTGCAATATTTAAGTCCTTCATGTAGGTCTTAGCCCCTTTCTTAGTCTGTGAGACGGACATTAGTGAAGTGTGGAGTCTACAGCATCGCACAGGGTAGATACTAATACTGTCTACTGTTGAGATTTATGAGGTATATCCACAGTTTTCCATGCTATGTTTGGCCATTGTCAAATGACTTTATAATTATCTGGCAGTTCAGTGTTAATCATTGTGGGTTGAGGTCAGTAAGGGGGATGAGACATGTGGATGTCAGGCATCATACCCATCAGAATATGCATACTGTTGCAGTAGCTGTTGGTCAATCAGCTCTGTATGTTTGTAGGGGCAGACAGTGACACATGTCTCTGTATTTTGACCTTTGACCCCACCCCTTTATGTATGGGTGTCGTGTGGATCCCTTATTCTCTTGGGTTGTAAGGTATGGTAGGTCTGTAGCAGGTAGTGTAACATACAGCTGCTTATGTTCCAGTCTGCAGCTGCTGCTTTTTGCCTAGGACTCATAGTGGGTACATGCTGGAGGACAGAAAGTTTTATGTGTCACTGAGAAAGCAGTGTCAGCTCTGTCACCACAGCAGAGCCAGGGTGAGGGTACCCATAACAGTTCAGTCAAGGCATGTGCCTAGGGTACATCTGTTATCTAACAGTGCCAATCAGAGAGTAGTAGGTGACATACAGGTAGGCTATATGAATATGTGCAGTGTGTCCATACCTACAGTCCTTTGACTTGCTAACATGTGTAGCAGTTAATTCAGTAGCAGCAACCTGTTTTGGTTAAAACTGCATTCATTATTTGCTGTATTCACAAGAATGTAATTGAAGTGCAACACACTGGATTCGAACCTAGGAGTGTGGGTGGCAAAATGTACTATATGCATGGCATTTAACAGACTGAGCTACTGAGTCACAGCTGCAGAAGTTGTATTTGCAAGATATATGTCCATGCATGCAGTCTGTGACACAGGAATTACATTAGCATGTGTTTTCTGATGGGTACGAGGTGTGACAATCAAATGTTTGTCTTGATACGATATCCATTGAAGCAAATATTATTAATATTGAAGAAGAACTAGGATGGTTAGAATACTGCTGGCAAGTAAGGCTAAATGCCTGCCTTCCACCAGGACTAAACAATAAAGAAGAATTTGTCAGCTATTTGAAAAGGAAAGGGTTAAAGCACTAGGAACATGTGTTTTTAGTAAGGTCATGTGATGTTATGTCAGGTGATGTTTTTTAAGATATTTAAACCTGACTTTTGCTGTTTACTTCAGTCTGAAGAAGTCTTTGAAAAGGAGTTAGAAGAGTAAAGCACTTACTGAAGCTTTTATTTACTTCTTGTTGCATTAAACCATTTGTTTATTCATCTGGGAGCCTGTGGATATATTTTTGATGATTTTCTAACCTCAATCTTTAATGACTTGCCAGTATTTTAGCAGGCAGATATGTTTTTGTGAAACCATGCCAACACTAGAGGACACAACTGTGAACATTCTGCAACAGTCTGTACAGCTGATAGCTATATCTGCTACCCCAGGTCTCACGTACTTCCATTAATATTTATTTGGCTGTGTACTGGTGTAATGTTTGCATCACAGTCTCAAGCACACTGCCAATTTCCCCATTATATGTACTTGCAGTGTGTCAGTGACAATCAGGATATGTTGGTGGAAACACCTGTTATAATTCAGTGCTGAGTGGCCTAGTGTGCTAAAGCACTGTGCTGCAGTTGACAGGGACCCAGGTTTGAGATGTGGCAGGGGTGATTATTTTGCAGATGTGTCTAGCAATGTCAGAAACACATAAGATGATTAAGGTACTTTTAAGCAGTTTTAAGCAGGTGTGTGCAGGCTTGCGCAAAACTGCTGCAATGCGGCACTTCAGTTAGCTCTGCTTAAACCCAGTCCAAAAATAAAAAAAAGAAAAGAAAAAAGGGGTGATAGGAAAGTGGCGAAATGGGGCAAGCAGGGGGAAAACATACTGAAAGGCAGGTACAGATGTGCAAGATGGGTGTAGGATAGGACCATAGCTCTCCATTTCTTCTACAGCAACAGCTGTGCAGGTTTAACAAGAATTTGGAATTTGGAGCCTCATTCCCCAAAGAGAGTGATGAGGGCAACATAAATGTGTTGATTAATTAATGGAATAATTAGCTATGTCCAGAGGACATGTGTACAAAATGAAGTGCTATGTATGGAGCTATATTTTTTTTGTAGGGACAGTTGCCCTTTTTTTAAGGAGAGAATGTAATGTTGGGGAAGGGATATAGGTATATGTGGGGAGGTAAGTTGGGAAGGAAAGGTTGCATCTGCAGACAGATAAAACAGACAAGACAGCATACGAGGTGGTGTATGAAACATGAGAGGGTAAACACCTTGGATGGGGAGAGTGTTGTGGAATCAGAGGTCCACGTGCCCCCAGATGACAGCATTGTGACTGAACTCCCCACCCATGGGCAATCAACACTGCTCCTTCACTGCCCCAAAGGTGGCTGTGCTGGAGGCTGGGAACCAGGGCTGGAAGAGCCCTCCAGCTTGGCGAGTCTGCCCTCAATCCGGCGCAGTCATTGCTTATACCTATGATGAACTATCCTGCGCACCATCAGCGGTAGCTGATCCTGGATGACAACCCCCCTCCATGCCCACTCCCGGGGGGGTGGGCCCCGTCCCCTAAGGCGGTTCCACCCATTGGGTGGTGCAGGGCCAGCAGAGGGGGTACTATCAGCTTGGGTCCCAGACATGCTGGGACCCAGTGCCATGGCTGGCTGAAGTAGGGTAGGTGGATCGCCAGGAGCCGGACTACCCAGTTGAGTGGTGGTGCTGTGGTATTTCAATCTGTATAGGTTAGTAATGAACAGACGATTTAGTTAGTTATAATAGCATGCCAGAACATTGCAGATAACCCAATGACATAACAGTGCATAGTATATGTAACACAACAATAAGTAAAATAGCAGTCAGTATAGTAAAAGCATGCCAGTAACAGTTATGGCATAAGGCCAAAAACACAGGTAATTCAACAAGATATGTTAGTGTGCAACCATTGTAATACATAATAATAATAATAATAATAAAACACAAGGCCCAACATAATGTTTATGGAACAACATATGCTAATAGTAAACCATAACCAATGTATAACAATAACAAATTACGATTGAGATAAGGAGTGGGGGGGCAGAGAAATACAGTCCATTAGTACCAGTATAGGCTATATAGTTTGCAACAGTACTGTTAATTACTCGACAGGTCTGCCCTTCCTTTGTGTATAACAGTCCCCTATAGCTGCTGTAGCATGTACATACCTCTCAAGCTATACGCATGGGACAGTATGGGCCAAGCTGTAACACCTACAGTTACACAACTATAGAGGACTATTACATGTCAGGTGTACCTATATAACTACAATGGTGTGGACTGCTGTAGTGTGACTGTGTTATTGTCATTATCATGTCAATGATAGATGTGTAACAAAGGGATTAGGCAACAGTGATTACAGTCCATGACAGAGTAACACTTGAGCAACATGTATCGTGTACAGTACAGAGAGTATACAACTATCATGCTGTCCTTGGCATGCATGGGGTTAGACCATCAGCAAACTTTCACAGACACAGCTATACCAAGATTACACATTTTAATTAATGTATTAACTTTTATTAGTATTACTTGTTGCCTTTATTTTATGACATCTTATCACATTCCTGTTCAGTGCTGTTAACACACTGTTACATCTGAACACACAAATTATTAACCCATAATAAAGGCTACTGCATCCATTTACCTGTAATTCCTGTGGGGAGAACATCTGTTAACAATACATAACTGATTCAGTAATATTTACTGGTACCTGTCACTGGATTCGAACCCTGGTCTGTGTGTGACAAAATGCACATAACACAGCATTTAACAAACAGAGTTACTCAGCCACTGTTGACTGTTGATTGACTAATATTTGCCTAGAGCTCACCTGGGAAACAACATATGACCTGATTTTAGTAGTACAGTTTTGTACAAGACTGCAGCGACACTTGAACACACATGCATGAGATTCATGCATGACAGAGATACTAGGTAAACTGTACATTAATAAATAGAATGCAGGTGCACACAGTAATCTCTTTGTGGGTAGAAATATCTGTGACATGTACACACTATATCGGAGTATTGGATTGGCTTCCTGACCCATATACAGTTGCAGATAGTATATTTGCAGTCTACAGTTATTACAGTTTCATACTTGCCTGCAGCATCGTACTTCAGAGTAGGAATGCATATAGCTGAAATACAGTCGTTAACACATGACAGTCCTGATATACAAACAATCTACTTTGGGTGTTCCCAGTATTGCTTCTGATGTTAGTGCAGAAATGTCATTATGCATATATGTTGTACTACAGCTCTAAATCTACAGTTAAGCATAGCACTCTTCCTTAGCTAACCTTGAGTCACTTAGTGGTATTGTTTGTGTTTGTATTTCAGAACAGATGTCATACTCGATTTCATGAACAACAGCCCTACCTACAAACATATTGCACAACACAGCTTTATTAGGTGTGTCTTAATGCAGTTATTGGCATATTTTCAAGTTTTTATTGCACAACAGTTTAGGTATTGTAGGTGTTGCAATACAGCTGTAATTCCACAATTATTGCAGTAGAAACTTTATTTCATTAACATTATCAGGTTTAATGCTTTAATCTTTATTGCACTATATTTGGCAGTAGTCAGTTATTGGAGTACAGGTCTATGTCCACATTCATTGCAATAGACAAATCTGCACTGTATGTACCTACTGGCAGTGAATGAATTACTCTATCTTGTGTATTTGACTTTAAATGGCAAATTAATCTGTACTCAACACACTCATGGCACAACCTGGCCAGGTACCCTACATGGGCCTCTAGGTTGTGAGCTCTCTCTTCTGCAGCTGTAAGGAGTGAAGAACACTATTATGCATATCTGTCTATCACAAATTCAGACTAAGTATTGGTAAAACAATGCTAACAGTACTTATAAACATGTGGGGCATTCCCATCCTGAGTATCCTGGACCCAGGTGTCCATAAGTCCCCTCTTCTGCCACTTTAGATGATCATAATGGTGATAGACCTGCTCAATTGTGCGGAGGATACCTGTTGCACTGGTGAGATCACATGCCAACTGATCCCAGGACTCCGACTTGTACTCCAGTCCCTGGAACTGGCCCTGCAACAGCCGGTGTTCATGGTCTTTCACAAAGAGTCCAACCATGACCCTGGACTCCAGAATGCCCCAGCGCTGTGCCCAGAAGTCCACACCATCTCCTACACCTACCATAGTTTCTGCATAGTTCAAACTCCAACAGAATATGCTGTATTCTTGCCTAGTGCACTGAATATAGTCTGTTTTCCCACCCTTCCACACCACTGGGCCATTTTTTAAAACTGTGGCAGGTCACTTAGCACTGTGCAAATCAACTTAGCTGAACTCAGCATTGCTTAAACTGGTACTGCTTAGCAATACTTAGCAGTGCACAAACCAGCTAAGTGCAGTCAAGCGGTGCTGAAACAGAGAATGTTTTAGCAGTGCTTATCTTGGCTTAGCATGGCTTAACAGAGCTTAGCTGAGCACAGCACATCATGATTTGAAAATAATTGGCATAATTTATATTTAGAAAACAATTGCTTAATTTCACTTACCTGCATTCAAACCCCACATCTACTGTGCATAAGGCTGTGACTCTAACCACTTGGCTACATAGATATGGGGAGTACTGCTATACTTTTACATATACCTGTCAGCCATGTTTAAGCACCGACAAGCACTGTGCCATGCAAACCCACTCAACTATGCTTAAACCTGAGTTTGGATTTATAATGAAATGTATCTGGTTTCTATTTTTAGATGTCTGGCACAAGTTCATTGCTGGGCAGCGGGCCATAAAAAAATATTTAATTACATACCCATACTTGCTTTACTGCACTTTGATAGTGCACAGTGCAGGGGGTGTGTTACTCATTTCTGGACACAGTAGCACACTCCCTACACTGATTCAGTAACCGTGTTACACAGCTCTCCCTCAGTAACATGTCTACATTAATATGCATGGCGCACTGCCAAGGAGGAACCGCATACATGACCGCAGTACCTTCTGGATGTATGGTATGCCCACACAGATGTTATTAAATCTTGAGGGTTGACTTTGATTTGTTAGTTCCATTTTGAGAAATTTAATGTAGTCAGAAACCTTGCCCTCCCCAACGTTTCTCTGAGTTTGTCTACCTTTGCCTGTGAGTAGCTATTAAATTTTGAGATGTTAGTCAGCTACTTAAAATCATTGCAGAACTTTATGGTTCCATCACATTTAGGGACTAGCACTCTGTGCTGCTCTTGTCACTGTCTGACCCTTCTATTAATTCACATCTTAAGCATTGCATATATTTCCACTTGCACTGCCTTTCTTTGAGATATAGTATTCTTTTAAATTTTTAACTTAACCTTTTTTGCTGGACTGCTTTTAATATGGCTTAGAATCAGGTTTGTTCTGCCTAACAACTCTGAAAGCTCACCCTTGTTCATTAATTACTGTTCTTTTATTTTTTTCTTCTGTGGTTCTGGTAGTATATTATCGGTTTTTACTTATTTTTTATTTTACAATTTGACAACAATTTGTGTGTGTGTTTTAAATAGCCTAATAGCTATCTGAACTGTAGACATTGTGGTCAGATACTAGTTTCTGCTATTAAAACAACTTTAGGCATTTTGTACTTCCTTTAATGCCTTCAGACAATTGGTATGGTGTATGTTTTCTGATCTTTTCTTATCAGTCTGCTGAGCCCTCTAATTTGCCTCATTTTATTATTCTACTCAAATGGACATGTGCCTCATCATTAAGCTCCAAACATATTTTCTGTTGAGGAGACCAAACCTAACACATAATCCCCAGTCCTTGCATTTCCATTGTATACCAATTCTTGTTTAGCTTGGGCTCCTGGTATGTGTTTCTGAACTGTGGGCATTACCACTTTAAGCCAATTTTGAAAGTTAATATAGTGACACTTTTAAATGGGATTGTAGATTTTTCCAAGCTTTTTTCTGGCTATATTTAATGCTCTAAAGATGCCCACCATATAATAACTCAAAATGAATTAACCTTTTTGAGGCTTGTGATACTTTTCTAATGGCATTCTAGAGGTGCAGCATTTACTATTCCCAGTTTTTGACTTATTCCTCAGTAACATTTTCCAGCATGGACTTTAATGTCTGGTTAAAATGTTCCACTGATCTATGTGTCTGGATATGGTACAATGAGGTTTTTCATTGTCTAACCTTAAAGTACTGGTACAGCTAATGCATTATTCAGGACATAAATGGAGTCCTCTAGTTACAGTACTCAGTATTTCATTTAATATATCTACTCTTGAAACATTAACATTAAATCCTCAGCTATAGCTATGGTGCTAGTCTTGCATAGTGAAATAGCTTCAAGACATTTAATTGCATAGTCCAAAGTAACTAAAATATATTAAGACCCATTGATTGATTTTCCTGGTGGCCAAAAATGTCCATAGAAGTGCATTCAAATTATGCATCTTTCATGTGAATAGGAATCAGAGGATTTTTAAAACCTGTGTGTGGAGCTGACCTCTGGTAGTCAGATCATCCAGCACAGAAGTTATCAACTTATTTCATTATTCCAGTCTTGCTGGAGTGCATGCTTTCATGTTATCCATTCCTAGGTGCTCCACCCCCAGTATACAGCTGCATGCTATCCCTATCACTAGATGTCAGAAAGGCTTGAGTACCAGGAGTAAGTGCACTATTTACTCTCGGTCTTTGTCCATGTTGTACAATAAGTCACTTAGTAAAATGTGGGTAAGAAGTAGCAACATCTTGTTCAGCTTCTTCCCCAACAATTCTAGCTGTAGTCCCCCTTATTTTTTTTCATTATACTCAAATTGTTATATTCCCATTGGGCTTATATACAATTTAAGCAGTTTGTGTGAATGTCAGCCATTTCTGGAGTGTCCTCAAGGTCATCCTGTCATGAGGTAGATGGTACTGCCTCCTATCCTACTAACATAAGCAGCCAAGTGTCTATATCTAACTATTCTTCTAGAAAAAGGCAATTCATACCAGTATTCTTTAGTGCTTGTTCCCATATCTCATTTATTATTTTTTCCTAGTTCTTTCTCTTGATGCAAAGAACACATTTACTTTTGTTTAGTGTAATTTGTCTCAACATGAATATTGTGAGGGCTTTGTTTACATTTTTTTCTCTATATACACACTACCTTCTCCTTTTTCTTTCCTTCTCTAGATTGCTTACCCTCTGTCTCTGAATGACTGAACACTACCTGCTAAATGAATGAATGAAGCTTTGCTTCAGTTCTGTTAGTAACTTCATCTCCCTACCCTGCACAGGTTTTAGGATGCAATAGTGTTTCTATTTCTACGGTCTATAAAACTTTGAGTTTATAATGTTTCACAGTTTAAGTCCATTCCTTTTACAGGTTCTGCTCATGCAGGCTACTCTACCATTCATGTATACTGACAGTGTAGATTCTCTCTGGATCCTTGGCCTGATATGTACTGTGTGCGTGCGGTTTAATACATATGCCTTGGGATTTTCCCCTTCTCCTTTGCCAGGTTAGGCAGAAGTATTCCTGTAGGCTTACTAACTTACTGGTTCCCTTCATTATTGATAAACACTTGCGTATCAAAGGGATTACTTTCTTCCTACCACTTCTACAAATCTTTACATTTGGAAAAATATTTTCTTGTCATCATTTTACATGTTGCATTGGGTACTATAGCAATAGGTGATCTACTTTGTCAAACTCAGCATGTATTTCTTAGCTGGGTTATGGAACACTATTTCTTAAGTGCAATAATGTAATGTAAGCTATGTCAACATCTTTGTTAGTAATGATTTTCTTCCTGTCCACTTATTGGGTGATCCTTTTTCTACTGTCTATAGCCGAGATGTTTTGGTTGTTGTGAACAGCTGACACAGGTTTTACTAGCAGCCTGAACTGTCCAGTTCTGCACATAATTTCATGGCATAACATAACACAGGCAGATTGTTATTAAATTTGCCACTGTATTTGGTGCTGGTGGCATCATTTCTATGAATGCATTTATCTAAATGAAGATAAACATCCTTGGCAAAAGTGGTTGCATATTCCAGTTCCATTTTGGGTTTTGCATGCTAGAATTTTGTGATGTTGACATACATTTGTTAAACAGTAGTTTTTATATATATATCTCTAAAGAGGGTAGTATTAGTAACCATGGGAGAGAATGTTCTGAGGGCAAAGGTAACTAGTAAGTGATCCATCTTAACCACTGACCAATCAAAGGTGGGTAGGGAGAAGGCCAGAGCCAAGTTTGGGAGAAATAGATTTAGGACATTTACATCCCTGATGGGGTTAAGGACAATGTGAACCAGGAAATTCTCATTCTACCACTCAAAGAAACACTGTGCATACATGAAGTTAGAAGTATAAATACCCAGTCTATGGAGGAGCAGCTGAAATCTGGAGAATGAGAGACTCATCTTTATAATAGAGATATTTTCTAGAAATGCTCAGAACTTATCACGGTCATGTTGGGCCATGTAGGGGAACCTGTAACAAGCTACTAGCTGAAGGTCCAACTAATCTAGAGCATGCTCAGGTTCAGTGAGTTCACTTTAGGATAAGTGGGTATAGTTTTAGAAACTTTAGAAGGTGTGAAATCTCTGATAAAAATTGAAATACCTCTACCATTTCCACTGGACATGATAGACACAGCACCCAAGCACATCAAGGGTGTTTTTAATGACTGTTAACAAAGTCACAGTCACTACACAAATATAATGACTCATTACTTCATTAGGCAGCTTGTTATTAAGGCTCATGGAATTAAGAACAGCCACAATAATGTTATCTGGTTTATGACTGGATTTATTGGTTAGGTTGAGATGTTCCTTCTATGAAATCTGCTTAAAAAGGCACATTTGAGGTTGCAAAGGCTTTGGCCAGTAAGAGAAAGCCCTTGAACAAGAGGTGTAGACCATCCTTGGTAAAGTAAGTAGGATTGCTGAGCATCTTGTACTAAGGAGACACATAGTGGACCCCTCTAGGATGACATCAGCTACCACTTGAAACCAGTAGTCTTTTCTTTGAACATAGACACCATTTTCAGTGAGGGGGAGATACCACTCCAGACCAAAGTCTTAACCCTTGATGGAGGTATGCATAGAAAGGACCAGCAGGTCCTCCTATGTATATTTCATAAACTTTCATGCTAGGTTGTTCATCCTAGCATGTACTAAGATCATATCATAGTTTGCTGGATGGGGTTTTAAGGGATCTTGCAATATTAGTAATCCTCGTTCCCGACAAACAGCTAATGGTAACCCTGAGTTGTTCAGCCTGGTAAGTATCAAATCAGTGTGTCTAACAATGGAATCACCAATTAATATGATGTTTTCAGAAGCTGATTTAGTCCTGTTAGGCTCAGGGGTATTTTGTTTTTGTGATATGTTGATTAAGGGGTGCATGCAGTTGATTCATTTTGGAGGTTTTGATGATACCTAGTATTATGAGTTCTAGAAGGTCTAGGTAGTGATTCCTTAATGACATCAGCATATGACTACTTTGTGTTAATAGTGTGGGAGTGGTACATTTGTGTTAGTAAGAGGTGAAGCAATATGATGCTCACAGCATGCATGGGATTCCAAAAGGGCCTCCAAACCAGTTTTGTGTTGACACCTCTCATAGATGGAATCAGTTTGGTTGAGCAAGAGTTCATTTTCAATGGACAACTGACTGTTACTACACTAACTTGGGGTACCAAGTATTAGAAGACTGGTAAAGGAAGGGAAGAGAAGGTAGACAGATGTCTCTCCATGCTATTCAGTGTATTACTTATAGTGTCCTTGGTGGAGGGGGGGGGGTGTTCAGGAGGGAAGAAGGAAGGATAGAAATTATACTGTCAAACTAAGTCCCTAGGAGATAGCAATGCACAACAAGTCTGTATGTGTCCTCACAATTCTGCACTGATGAGGACAAACCATTAAAGCTCAGATGCCCAACAGAGGAAAGAAGGATTATTTACGCTGATGACTAAGGGAAAAAATTTCAATTACACATATGATTCACTAGTGCAGCAGTAAACTCAGCACAGCTGTACTCAGTATAATACAGACAGTAAAAAGAAAACCCCAATAAAAAATTAATGTAGTACAACCACTTAGTGTTAGGCTACCCAGAAAAAGAAGCAAACAATGCACCCACACTACAAAATCATCACTGCTTAAGATGGCCTCACTGCAAGCCTAAACCAAGCCAGATGCAATTGCAAACAGTGAAATTGCAGGAAAAAAAACAGTAAAAACAATAGAAATTTGGAAGGATTAGCAAAATGAATTAAGTGCAGCATAAATAATGCAGTAACATTAAAAAATAACTTACAGACCTTCAGATGTAAAAAGCAGTTTTCATAATATTTCCAACAGGAGCACCCAGTTTAGCTTCCTGAAACCATTCTTAACAGAATGCAGGAATGCTGAACTGATCTCAGTGGAAAACAGACAGTAAATAGAAAAAACAATGAAAAAGCAGCTATAATTTGACCACTAAGTGCTAGACTACCTGGAAATTACAGTAATTAATGTGCTATCAGTACAGCACCACCACTACTTCAAGATGGCCATTACAGCTGACCTGAACCAAGACAAATGCAAGCAATGCAAACTGAAATTAAGGGGGAAAACAGTCAAAACAGAAATTTGGCAAATTTAGCAAAGCAGATTAAGTGAAACAATTATAATGTAGATGTAGATAAAATGTAAAAATGCTTTCCCCTAGTTTAGTTATGGAGAACATTCAAAGCAGCTTTTGTACTGTTTACAGCAGATTCAACTAGTGCTGCTTCCTAATGCTTTTGTTAAAAGACTCTGAGAATGCTGAGTTGACGTCAGTAAAAAGTAAAGCCAATGAAAAACAAAGACAGTTTTAATTCAACCAATTAAGCTAGGCTACTCAGAAATAGCAGCAGAGTACCCATGGTGTTTAACACCACTGCTTCACGATGGTCTCCATACTAGGCTGGAACCAAGACAGATGCAAACAATGTAAATAGTGAAATTAAGTGGAAAGAAGCAGTCAAAACCACAAACATTCAGCAGTATTACCTAAACAAATTTATATGCAGTAATAATAATGTAGAAATATACTAAAATAACTTGTATGAATTAATTAAGGAATATACAATTCTTAAAGTAACTTTTATAATGTTTCCAGCGACAGCAAGCAGTTCAGTTTCTGGAAGCCTTTTTTTCAAATACACACACACACACACACACACACATATATATATATATATATATATATATATATATATATATATATATATATAGTTGAAAATAAAACAGACCAAACCTTAAACGAGAGAAAAAGAGAGAATGCACAAAATACTAAAATGCTAGTAAGAGTGAACCGCAAAACACTGAATAATTTTTCCCCATCTTAAAAAGGCTTATCTCAGTCAACCTCATCTACAAATTCCAAATCAACCATCATCTGACAGTGGTAAAAAGGGATTCTGGTAACATACTCTGCTCAGACGGAGTTAGGGGCAGGGTTAGGATTAGCACACATGAATAAAAGTCTGCAGGGGGGCATCACCTAAATTCACAACCTTAGCCATGTGTGATAACCCTAACTCCAGCCCTGCACATTACACTACTAAAACAATCTTTATCTAACAGTACAACCCCACAAAACAAAAGGATGCAAACACACACAACAACAAACAGGTACAATATTATATTCCTTTTTCTAGTCCTTATGCTAACATTGAACTATGAACACACATGCGCACACACGCACGCACGCACACACACACACACACACACACACACACACACACACACACACACACACACACACACACACACACATAATTCTACTATAATCCAATCTTGCACAGCTTCAGAACCACCACGTTTTCAGTGGAACATTTATTTTCCTGCTCAATCTTAATTACATACATAGAACTTGAATTCAACTATATTAGATTCACACACACATGAGCATGCATTCATTTGTGCAGTTTGTTTTTTTACAGCACCAAAACTTTTTCTACCAAATAAATATTCTACTTTTTAGATTACAACTATATATATATATATATATATATATATATATATATAATATATATATATATATATATATATATATATATATATATATATATATATATATATATATATATATATATATATATATTATATATACAGATATAGATGTATACAGATTGTTCCCCTTTAAGATGTACAGCATGCCTCCAGTGTACAACATGTACAGTATGTACAGCATGCCTCCAGTGTAACCTATGTACAGGATGTACAGCATGCCCCCAGTGCACAGCATGTTCAGCATGTACAGTAAGCCTCCAGGGTACATCATGTATAGGATGTACAGCATGTCTCCAGTGTACAGCATGTAGAGGATGGCCAGCATGCCTCCAGTATCCAGCATGTACAGGATGTACAGCATGCCTCCAGTGTACAGGATGTCTCCAGTGTACAGCATGTAGAAAATGACTAGCATGCCTCCAGTGTACATCATGTACAGCACGTACAGCATGCCTCCAGTGTACAGCATGTACAGAATGTACAGCATGCTTCCACAGTATGGCACATACAGAATGTAGAGCATGCCTCAATTATACAGCATGTACAGGATGTACACCATGACTCCAGTGGAAGCATGCATCCAGTGTACAGCATGTACAGGATGTACAGCATGTTTCCAGTGTACAGTATGCCTCCAGTGTACAGCATGTACAGGATGTACAGCATGCTTCCAATGTACAGCATGGCTCGAGTGTAAAAAATGTACAAGATGTACTGCATGCCTCCAGTGTACAGGATGTCTCCAGTGTACAGCATGTAGAAAATGACTATCATGCCTCCAGTGTACATCATGTACAGCACGCACAGCATGCCTCCAGTGTACAGCATATACAGGATGTACAAGCTGTGCAGCATGCTTCCAGTGTACATCATGTACAGCACATACAACATGCCTCAAGTGTACAGCATGTAAACGATGTACAACATGTCTCCAGTTTACAGTATGTATAGGATGTGCAGCATGCCACCAGTGTACAGCATGTACAGGATGTACAACATGCATCCAGCGTACAGCATGTACAGGATGTACAGCATGCCTCCAGTGTGCAGCATGCCTTCAGAGTAAAGCATGTACAGAATGTACAGTGTGCGTCCAGTGTACAGCATGTACAGCATGTACAGCATGTTTCCACTTTACAGCATGTACAGGATGTACAGCATGCCTCCAGTGTGCAGCATGTCTCCAGTGTACAGCATGTACAGGATATACAGCATGCCTCCAGTGTACAGCATGCACAGGATGTACAGCATGTCTCCAGTGTACAGCCTGTACAGGATGTACCGCATGCTTCCAATGTATAGCATGCCTGAAGTGTACAGCCTGGACAAGATGTACAGGATGCCTCCAGTGTACAGCATGTAGAGGATGTGCAGCATGCCTGCAGTGTTCCAGTGTACAGCATCCCTCCAGTGTACAGCATGTACAGCATGCTTCTAGTTTAGAGCATGTACATGCTTCCAGTATACAGCATGTGCTGTATGTACATCATGCCTTCAATGTACAGCATGGACAAGAAGTACAGGCTCTCTCCAGTATACAGCATGTAGAGGATGTACAACATGCCTCCAGTGTACAGCATGTCTTCAATGTACAGCATGTATCGGATGCACAGCATGCCTCCAGTGTACATCATGCACAGCACGTACAGCATGCCTCCAGTGTACAGCATAGACAAGATGTAGAGCATGACTCCAGTCTGTAGCATGACACCGGTGTACAGCATGTACAGGATGTACTTCATATACAGGATGTACAGCATGCCACCAGTGTACAGCATGTACAGGTTGTACAGCATGCTTCCAATGTACAGCATGCCTCAAGTATACAGCCTGTAAAAGATGTACAGGATGCCTCCAGTGTACAGCATGTAGAGGATGTACAGCATGCCTCCAGGGTACATCATGTACAGCATGTACAGCATACCTCCAATGTATGGAGTGTACAGGATGCACAGCATGCTTTTAGTGAAGAGCATGTACATGCTACCAGTGTACAGAATGTACAGGATGTACAGCATGCCTCAAGTGTACAGCATGGACAAGATGTATAGGATGCCTCCAGTATATAGCATGTAGGGGATGTACAACATGCTTCCAGTGTACAGCATCTCTCCAATGTACAGCATGTATCGGATGTGCAGCATGCCTCCAGTGTACATCATGTATAGCACGTACAGCATGCCTCCAGAGTACATCATGTACAAGATGTAGAGCATGACTCCAGTGTGCAGCATGACACCAGTGTACAGCATGTACAGGATGTACTGCATGCACAGGATGTACAGCATGCCTCCAGTGTACAGCATGTACAGGATGTACAGCATGCTTCCAATGTACAGCATGCCTCAAGTGTATAGCCTGGGCAAGATATACAGGATGCCTCCAGTGTACAGCATGTAGAGGATGTACAACATGTCTCCAGTGTACAACATGTCTCCAATTTACAGCATGTATCGGATGTACAGCATGGGATGTACAGCATGACTCCAGTGCACATCATGTACAGCACATACAGCATGCCTCCAGTGTACAGCATGTACAAGATGTAGAGAATGATGCCAGTGTGCAGCATGACACCAGTATACAGCATGTACAGGATGTACTGCATGTACAGGATGTACAGCATGCCTCCAGTGTACAGCATGTACAGGATGTACAGCATGATTCCAATGTACAGCATGCCTCAAGTGTACAGCCTGGACAAGATGTACAGGATGCCTCCAGTGTACAGCATGTAGAGGACGTACAGAATGCCTCCAGTGTTCCAGCATACAGTATGTCTCCAAGGTACAGCATGTAGAGGATGTACAGCATGCCTCCAGTGTACAGCATGTACAGGATGTACAGCATGATTCCAATGTACAGCATGCCTCAAGTGTACAGCCTGGACAAGATGTACAGGATGCCCCCAGTGTACATCCTGTACAGCATGTACAGCATGCCTCCAGTGTACAGCATGTACAGCATGTACAACATGCTTCTAGTGTAGAGCATGTGCATGCTTCCAGTATACAGCATGTGCAGGATTTACAGCATGCCTTCAATGTACAGCATGGAAAAGATGTACAGGATGCCTCCAGTATACAGCATGTAGAGGATGTATAGCATGTCTCCAGTGTACATCATGTACAGCATGTACAGCATGCCTCCAGTGTACAGCATGTACAGGATGTACAGCATGCCTCCAGAGTACAGCATGTACAGGGTTTACAGCATGCCTCCAGTATACAGTATTTACAGGATGTAGAGCATGACTCCTGTGTGCAGCATGCCTCCAGTGTACAGCACGTAGAGGATGTACAGCATGTACAGACTGTACAGCATGCCTCCATTGTACAGCATGTACAGCATGCCTCCAGTGTGCAGTATGTACAACATGCCTCCAGTGTGCAGCATATCTCCAGTATACAGTGTGTACAGGATATACAGCATGCCTCCAGTGTACAGCTTGTAGAGGATATACAGCATGCCTCCAGTGTACAGCTTGTACAGGATGTACAGCATGCCTCCAGTGATCAGCATGTTTAGCATGTACAGTATGCTTCCAGTGTACATCATTTACAGCATGCACAGAATGCCTCCAGTGTGCAGCATGCACAGGATGTACAGCATGCCTCCAATGTACAGCATGTACAGTATGTACAGCATGCCTCCAGTGTACAGCATGAACAGGATGTACAGCATGCCTCCAATGTTCAGCATGTACTGGATGTACAGCATGACTCCAGTGTACAGCATGTACAGGATGTACAGCATGCCTCCAGTGTACAGCATGTACAAGGTATACAGCTTGGCTCCAGTGCATAGCATACATATAATGTACAGCATATACAGGATGTACAGCATGCCTCCAGGGTACAGCATGCACAGTCTCCAGTGTACAGCATATACAGGATGTACAGCTACTTCAAATGTACAGCATGCCTCAAGTTTACATACAGGATGTACAGCATGCCTCCAGGGTACAGCATGCACAGGATGTATAGATGCCTCCAGTGTACAGCATGCACAGGATGTACAGCATGTCTCCAGTGTACAGCATATACAGGATGTACAGCATACTTCCAATGTACAGCATGCCTCAAGTTTACAGCATGGACAAGATGCAGAGGATGTCTCCAGTGTACAGCATGTATGTACAGCATGCCTCCAGTGTACAGCATGTAGAGGATGTACAGCATGCCTCCAGTGTACATCATGTACAGCATGTACAGCATGTCTTCAGTGTGCAGCATGTACAAGATGTGCAGCATGCTTCTAGTGTAGAGCATGTACATGCTTCCAGTGTACAGCATGTACAGGATGTACAGCATGCCTCAGGTTTACAGCATGGAGAAGATGTACAGGATGCCTCCAGTATACAGCATGTAGAGGATGTACAGCATTCCTACAGTGTATATCATGTAGAGCATGCATCCGGTGTACAGCATGTACAGGATGTACAGCACGCCTCCAGAGTACAGTATGTACAGGATTTACAGCATGCCTCCAGTATATATCATGTACAAGATGTAGAGCATGGCTCCAGTGTGCAGCATGCCTCTAGTGTACAGCATGTAGAGGATGTACAGCACATACAAGATGTACAGCATGCACAGCATGCCTCCAGTGTACAGCATGTATGGGATGTAGAGCATTTCTCCAGTGTGCAGCATGGTTCCAGAGCCCTCAAGTGTACAGCATTTACAGAATTTACAGCATACTTCCAGCTTATATCATTTACAGCACATACAGCATGCCTCAGGTGTACAGCATGTACAGAATGTACAGCATGCCTCCAGTGTACAGCATGTACAGGATGTTCAGCATGACTGCAGTGTACATCATGTACAGCATGTACAGCATGCCTCCAGTGTACAGCATGCACAGGATGTACAGCATGCCTCCAGTGTACAGCATGTACAGGAAGTACAGCAAGCCTCCACTGTACAGCATGTACAGGATGTACAGCATTCCTCTAGTGTACAGTATGCCTCCAGTGTACAGCACACATCAAGTGTACAGCATATGCAGCATGTACAGTATGCCTCCTCTGTACAGCATGCCTCCAGTGTACATCATATAGAGGATGTACAAGATGTGCAATATGCCTCCAGTGTATATTATGTACAGCATGTGCAGCATGCCTCCAGTGTACAGCATGTACTGGTTGTAAAAGACGTGCAGCATGCTTCCAGTGTACATCATGTACAGCACATACAGCATGCCTCCAGTGTACAGCATGGATGCACAGCATGTCTCCAGTTTGAAGTATGTATAGTATGTGCAACATGCTCCAGTGTACAGCATGTACATCATGTACAACATGTACAACATGAATCCAGCATACAACATGTACAGGATGTACAGCATGCCTCCTGTGTACAGCATGCCTCCAGTATACATCATGTATAGCACGTACATCATGCTTCCAGTGTACAGCATATCTCTAGTGTACACCATGTAGAGGATGACCAGCATGCCTCCAGTGTCCATCATGTACAGAATGTACAGCATGCCTCCAGTTTACAGCATGTCTTCAGTGTACAGCATGTAGAGGATGACCAGCATGCCTCCAGTGTCCAGCATGTACAGGATGTACAGCATGCCTCTTGTGTACAGCATGTCTCCAGTGTACAGCATGTCGAGGATGACCAGCATGCTTCCAGTGTAGATGATTTACAGCACATGCAGCATGCCTACAGTGTACAGCATGTACAGGATGTACAGCATGCACAGGGTGTACAGCATGCCTCCAGTGTACAAGTGTACAGAATATACAGGATGTACAGCATGCCTCTAATGTACAGTATGTCTCCAGTGTACAACATGTACAGGATGTACAGCATGCTTCCAATGTAGAGCGCATCTCAAGTGTACAGCATATACAGGATGTACAGCATGCTTCCAATGTACAGCATGCCTCAAGTGTACAGCATGTACAGGATGTACAGCATGTGTCCAGCTTACAGCATGTATAAGATGTGCAGCATGCCTCCAGTGTACAGCATGTACAGGATGTGCAACATGCATCCAGTGTACAGCATGTACAGGATGTACAGCATGATTCTGGTGTGCAGCATGAATTCAGTGTACAGCATATACAGGATGAACAGCAAGGCTCCACTGTACAGCATGTACAGCATGTAGAGCATGCCTCCATTGTACAGCATGTACAGGATGTACAGCATGCTGCCAGTGTACAGCATGTACAGCAAGCCTTCAGTGTACAGCATGTACAGAATGTAGAGCATGTCTCCAGTGTGCAGCATGCCTCCAGTGTACAGCATGTACAGGATGTACAGCATGCCTCCAGTGTACTGCATGTCCAAGATTTACAGCATGCCTCCAGTGTACTGGTTGTACAAGACATGCAGCATGCTTCCAGTGTACATCATGTACAGCACATGCAGCATGCCTCCAGTGTACAGCATGTACAGGATGCACAGCATGTCTCCAGTTTACAGCATGTATAGTATGTGCAACATGCTCCAGTGTACAGCATGTACATTCTGCTGCTTACTTTAAACTAGCCTGAACTGTTTTTTACTGATTACTGCATTTATTTTAAAAACTGCACTTAAAGTTACATTTAGTCGAATTTAGTCAAAAGTTTGCTTGTTTGTTTGTTTAATTGAACTGTGGAGGCTGCCCACTAAAGTGTGCTAGCCTGTGTAACTAATTTATCACTGTCTCTGCATTTTCTGTGTATTTCTGCAAAAAAAACAAAAAAAAATCCTTGTTTTCCTGCCTTTCTCGACTAGTTTAGACCAGTATACAGGCATTGCTGTATTCTGGGCTGTGGTGTAGTTCCTGTGTTGTCCATTACCTTACTTGGATAAAGGTAGTTTCTTTGCTCACCAGTGGGAGTGGGGAGCCTTGAGCAGCCTACCTATCCTTGGGGAAGTGACCTCAGCACAAGAAGCTGTTAGTAATTGGTTGTTTGGGACCATTCCTAGCTCTTTTGTAGTTCACTGCTTAAAATCCACCTTTGCATGGCTTTGCGGTCGCATAGCAGCCGGTTAAACAAGGTTAAACTAGGTTAAACAAGGTTAAACTTTTTCTGGCTCCGCCAAGTCTGCTCTTCAATTTTTCCCTTAGAACTGTTCTACTTGCAATCTAAACAGCCTATACTCTATCTGAAAAGCTCAGCACTTGCTCCTAAAGCATTTTGTATACAGGTAAAGCACTCTTAAACAAACAAAAGTACTTCATTCACCTAAATTCTGTTGAGTACCCATTTCCCTATAGGTCCTTTCTGACTCAGTTACATAGCAATCTTTTTCACTATTTCTAGCATGTCGAAGGGTCAGTTGCTGGCGTCCTCTCCTGTTCAGCTGGTGAATCTGGGAATCTTGAGGCAATGTTACAATTGCCTCATGTACACAGACAACCCTCTCCTCCTCCCAACAAATACAAATATATGCGAGAGATGCAACTATATAGCCAAACTGGAGGCTGAGCTCTCTCAATTCAGTACTGGCAAGACCAGTCAGGAGGAGAAGGTAACCACGCACACCACAAGCCCAGTCTCACATAGAACTATCACAACTGCAAACCAAACACATAAACACACAAAAACATACTCAGAGGCGCTGATTAAACATCTGCCAAAACAACAGAAGCCTCCAAAGCAGACACCCAAGCAACCACCATCTCAAGACATAGCAAATGCAACACATAGTCCACAAAGTCAGTATGCTAAACAGTCACAGCCCTTAAGGCCAAACAACATGCCAGACACACTTGTAATAGGTGACTCCATAGTCAGGCACACTGACGTCCCGCTCACCAGACTGAACAAGGAGAGGGTCACAGTAAGCTGCCTGTCGGGAGCTAGAATCCGCCACATAACACAAGCACTCAGGTCACTCCACACCAAGTACAAATATGACTCAGTCATTGTACATGCCGGTGTGAATGACCTGAGATACCTCCCTGGACTACATAAAAGAGACATAGAGGAGCTCTCTGATTATGTAGCCCAGGCGGTATGACCCTGACCCTGAGCAGCATCTTACCCTCACCAAGAATGATGCCACAGTACAAAGACAAAATGATCAGTTTTAACAATTGGCTTAATTACTGGTGTCATTCTAAGGGGATCCAGTGTCTGTCTGCTTGGGATGACATGCTTGACAAGCCACGCTGCTTCGCAAGGGATGGTTTGCACCTGTCACCCCTGGGCTTCTGGATATTGGCCAAGGCTCTTGCCACCCCCATAGTGCCCTTTTTAGGCAAGGCTCAAATGACAAACCTACCTCCCTAGAAAACACAAGTGGAAAAAATCTAAGGGTAATGCTGCTCAATGCCAGAAGTCTAAACCTCAAGATGCACACCCTCGAAGCCCTCCTCAGTATGGAGAACATCAATGTCTGTGCAGTGACTGAAACCTGGTTCAAGGCTCCTGAGAGCACCCCAGCACTATCAGGTTTCACCTCATATCATGCTTTTCGTCCCCAAAACTTGGACAGAACCACAAAAAGAGGGGGAGTATCCATTTTCATCAAAGATACCCACACCTCCAGGTTAGTGGCAATGCACGAAGCATCGGAGACTATCCAGGTGCAACTAACCATAGGCGAAACTGCCTTACAGTTTATAGCATGCTACAGACCACCCTCTCAAACTCAGGAACCCCACTCAGCCTTCCTGAAGACACTGGAGAGTATGAATGTCTCTCCAAATACCATCATTTTGGGAGACTTCAACTACCCAAACATAGACTGGGAACATTACTCAAGCCCCAACACCCTAGCCCAAAGGTTCTTAGAATTCATAAACTCAAATGCAATAGAACAACTAGTCACCATTCCCACAAGAAGAGACAATATACTAGACCTGATCATCACAAACATGGGGACAAAATGCTCCACACGAAGTACATCCCTCTTTGGTAAGATCAGACCATAAATTAATCTCACTGGAAATCCACATCCGCCCCACCCCTGCACAAAGACCACAGTGAAGAACTTCTCAAAAGCAAACTTCACACTTCTTAAGACTGAAGTGGTATCTTTCAAGGCCCCTGGGCCAGTGGAAACCACAACCCACACTGCTGAATCCTTTGCAAATGCCTTCTATGGGCATCTTCAAGAATGCATGGATCATGCAATCCCAAATAAAACCAAGACCCATTCCCCCAAAGGCAGGTGACTGGTCTGGTGGACCCCAGCCATAAACAAACTTTACAACAGAAGGAGGAAGCTACTACATGACAGAGCAAAATCCCAAAAAGGGAAGGCATCTCTGATCAGTACTAGCAAAAAACTACCATCACTCATAAAATCATCCAAGGCCAACTTTGAGAGAAAAATCGCAAATGACACAAAAGACAATCACAAGGCCTTCTTTAGCTATGTTAGAAACCTGGGTGGAAACTCCCAGATATGCTCAGAGTTAGTCCAAAATGACACAAAATACACTGAACCCACTGACATTGCCAACATTCTAGCAGACAGGTTCAGTGGAAATTTCTCCTCCCCTCCCCCCCAAAAGGAGAAGTAACTATCCCAGCAGAGTGTAGCCTCCCTAACATCTCAGATGCCCAGGTGAGAGCCGTCTCTAAAGCTAAAAACACAGCATCAATGGGACCGGATGGTGTCCCGGGCTGTGTGCTACATGAACTCCAAGAGGAACTAAACCCACACATAAGGCTGCTGTTTAATCTTAGCCTTACCACAGGATACGTACCCAAAGAGTGGCGTACGGCAACAGTGGTCCCACTTCACAAAGGCAGTGCTTCTACGGACCCTGGAAATTACCGCCCCATAAGCCTGACGAACCTGGTCTGCAAAGCTATGGAGAGGATCATTATGGAACTCATAAACAAAGACATTGGGGACCTACAGACATTGAATTCTACCCAATTTGGCTTTGTCAAGGGCAGATCCTGCCTTTTGAACTTGGTCGACTTTTTTGAAACAGTCACTAAGGCCATTGATGAGGGCAAGGCAGTTCACACAGCCTACCTTGACCTTGTAAAAGCCTTTGACACAATACCCACTCGGGCATCATAGACAAACTCACCAGCTTAAATGTAAACCCATATGTCACAAGATGGGTTGCAAACTGGCTCAAGGACAGAACCCACAGGGTCAGAGTTGCTGGAGCTATGTCAGACTCTAAGCCAGTCACAAGTGGTGTCCCACAGGGCTCAGTCCTGGGACCCCTCTTGTTCGGCATTTATTTTTCCGAGGTACAGGCAAACATAGGAGGATTGTGGCTGACAAAGTTCGCAGATGACTGCAAACTGGGCGCCATAATTGATACTCCAGTGGACACAAACATCCTTCAGAGAGGCCTCATAGAAATGGATAATTGGTGCCAGAGCCATGGCCTTAAGCTGAACGCCAAAAATGTATAGTCATACCCTTTGGGAAAAACAAGGTACCGACAAATTACCACATAGGCGGTAATCCATTAAGTACGGAAGAGGTAATCAGGGACCTAGGGACCCAGGTTGACAGTAACCTCTCATTTGACACTCACATTGCCAAAGTGGTTAGGAAGACCTTCTATATTGCCCACCTTATCATGAAGGGTTTCACATCTAGATCAAGAGAGGTCATTGGGCCCTGTACTCCTCTCATATCAGGCCAATGATTGAGTACAATGCCCCATTTGGGCTGTATCTCACCCGACACCTGCAGCAGTTGGAAAGACCCCAAAAGTTCCTCACCAAGAGGATAAAGGGTCTTAAACATATGTCATATGCTGCCCGACTGAAAAAACTCCAGCTCTATTCAGTCTCATACCGCCTACTCAGAGGTGATCTGTGCCTGGCGTACAAGGCCATGTCCAATCCTGAATTAATGGACATGCTCCACCTCAGAAAATCCAAATCCATCAGAGCCACGAGATCAAGTGACTTAAACCTCAACACAGAAATAAATAGAACATGCTGGAGGGACAGATTCATAACCCAGAGGCTCCCTACACTCTGGAACAGAATCCCAGTCCATGTTAGGCAGAGCCCCTCACTGACTCTATTCAAGAGAAATCTTGACGAGTGGATGGGAGATCGTAGGTTTACCCCGGGGGTCATCTCTGTGTCACTACTAGACAGAGGCATAGTAAACTAAACCCTAAAAGGGCGTAGTATTCTCATCCTAAGGGGTGGTGTAAGCCACATACACTCTGGCTAGGCTTATAAATGCCCTAGGGCAGATAGCCTAGTACGAACCTATGAACCTATGAACCTATGCCTCCTGTGTACAGCATGCCTCCAGTATACATCACGTATAACACGTACAGCATGCTTCCAGTGTACAGCATATCTCCAGTGTACACCATGTAGAGGGTGACCAGCTTGCCTCCAGTTTCCATCATGTACAGGATGTACAGCATGCCTCCAGTTTACAGCATGTCTTTAGTGTACAGCATGTAGTGGATGACCAGCATACCTCCAGTGTCCAGCATGTACAGGACGTACAGCATGCCTCTTGTGTACAGCATGCCTCTAGTGTACAGCATGTACAGAATGTACAGCATGCCCCCAGTGTACAGCATGTACAGGATGTACAGGATGCCTCCAGTGTACTGCATGCCCAAGATTTACAGCATGCCTCTAGTGTACATCATATACAGCACATACAGCATACCTCCAGTGTACAGCATGTCTCCAATGTACAGCATGCAGAGGATGTATAGCATGGCTCCAGTGTACATCATGTGCAGCACGTACAGCATGCCTCCAGTGTGCAGCATGTACAGCATGTCTCCAGTGTACAGCATGTACAAGGTATACAGCTTGCCTCTAGAGTGCAGCATGCATCCAGTGTACAGGATGTACAGCATGCCTCCAGTGTACATGATGAACAGGATGTACAGCATCGCTCCAGTGTACAGCATGTACAGGATGTACAGCATGCTTCCAGTATACAGCATGTACATTCCTCCAGTGTACAGCATGTACAGGATGTACAGCATGCTTCCAATGTACAGCATGCCTCAAGTGTACAGCCTGGACAAGATGTACAGGATGCCTCCAGTGTACAACATGTAGAGGATTTACAGCATGCCTCCAGTGTACAGTATGTCGGCAAGGTATAGCATGTAGAGGATGTACAGCATGCCTCCAGTGTACATCATATATAGCATGTACAGCATGCCTCCAGTGTACAGCATGTACAGGATGTACAGCATGCCTCAAGTGTACAGCATGTCTCCAATGTGCAGCATGTAGGGGATGTACAGCATGCCTCCAGTGTACATCATGTACAGCACATACAGCACACCTGCAGTTTACAGCATGTACAAGATGTACAGCATGCCTACAGAGTACAGCATGTACAGGATTTACAGCAAGCCTCCAGTATACAGCATTTACAGAATGTAGAGCATGACTCCAGTGTGCAGCATGCCTTCAGTGTACAGCATGTAGAGGATTTACAGCATAGACAGGATGTACAGCATGCCTCCTTTGTACAGCATGTACAGTATGCCTCCAGTGTACAGCCTGTACAGTATGCCTCCAGTGTACAGTATGTACAGGATGTACAGCATGTCTCCAGTGTGCAGCATATCCCCAGTGTACAGCATGCACACAATATACAGCATGCCTCCAGTGTACAGCTTGTAGAGGATATACAACATGCCTCCAGTGTACAGCATGTACAGTATGTACAGCATGCCTACAGTGATCAGCATGTTTAGCATGTACAGTATGCTTCCAGTGTACATCATTTAAAGCACATACAGAATACCTCCAGTGTGCAGCATGCGCAGGATGTACAGCATGCCTCCAGTGTACAGCATGTACAGGATGTTTTGCATGCCTCCAGTGTACAGCATGTGCTAGATGTACAGCATGCCTCCAGTGTACAGCATGTACAGTATGTACAGCATGCTTCCAGAGTACAGCATGTACAGGATGTACAGCATGCCTCCAGTGTTCAGCATGTACAAGGTATACAGCTTGCCTCAAGTGTGTAGCATGCATCCAATGTACAGCATGTACAGGATGTACAGCATGCATCCAGTGTATAGCATGTACTGGATGTACAGCATGATTCCAATGTACAGCATGCCTCCAGTGTACAGCATGCACAGGATGTACAGCATGCCTACAGTGTAGAGCATGTACAGGAAGTACAGCAAGCCTCCAGTGTACAGCATGTACAGGATGTACAGCATTCCTCTAGTGTACAGTATGCCTCAAGTGTACAGCACACATCAAGTGTACAGCATATACAGCATGTACAGTATGCCTCCTCTCTACAGCATGCCTCCAGTGTACAGCATATAGAGGATGCACAAGATGTGCAATATGTCTCCAGTGTACATCATGTACAGCATGTGCAGCATGCCTCCAGTATACAGCATGTACTGGTTGTAAAAGACATGCAGCATGCTTCCAGTGTACATCATGTACAGCACATACAGCATGCCTCCAGTGTACAGCATGGATGCACAGCATGTCTCCAGTTTACAGCATGTATAGTATGTGCAACATGCTCCAGTGTACAGCATGTACATCATGTACAACATGTACAACATGAATCCAGCATACAACATGTACAGGATGTACAGCATGCCTCCTGTGTACAGTATGCCTCCAGTATACATCATGTATAGCATGTACATCATGCTTCCAGTGTACAGCATATCTCTAGTGTACACCATGTAGAGGATGACCAGCATTTCTCCAGTGTCCATCATGTACAGAATGTACAGCATGCCTCCAGTTTACAGCATGTCTTCAGTGTACAGCATGTAGAGGATGACCAGCATGCCTCCAATGTCCAGCATGTACAGGATGTACAGCGTGCCTCTTGTGTACAGCATGTCTCCAGTGTACAGCATGTCGAGGATGACCAGCATGCTTCCAGTGTAGATGATTTACAGCACATACAGCATGCCTACAGTGTACAGCATATACAGGATGTACAGCATGCCTCCAGTGTACAGCATGCACAAGGTATACAGCATGCCCCAAGTGTGCAGCATATACAGGATGTACAGCATGCCTCAAGTGTACAGCATGTACAGGATGTACAACATGTCTCCAGTTTACAGCATGTATAAGATGTGCAGCATGCCTCCAGTGTACAGCATGTACAGGATGTGCAACATGCATCCAGCATACAGCATGTACTGGATGTACAGCATGCTTCTGGTGTGCAGCATGAATTCAGTGTACAGCATATACAGGATGTACAGCATGGCTCCACTGTACAGCATGTACAGCATGTAGAGCATGCCTCCATTGTACAGCATGTACAGGATGTACAGCATGCTTCCAGTGTGCAACATGTCTCCAGTGGGCAGCATGTACAGGATATACAGCATGTTTCCAGTGTACAGCATGTACATGCTTTCAGTGTACAGCATGTACAGAATGTATTGCATGCTTCCAATGTACAGCATGCCCCGAGTGTACAGAATGGACAAGATGTGCAGGCTGCCTCCAGTATACAGCATGTAGACGATGTACAGCATGCCTCCAGTGTACAGCATGCCTCCAGTGTACATCATGTACAGCATCTACATCATGCCTACAGTGTACAGCATGTAGATGATGTACAGCATGTGCAGGATGTAAAGCATGCCTCCAGTGTACAGCATGTACAGCAAGACTTCAGTGTACAGCATGTACAGAATGTAGAGCATGTCTCCAGTGTGCAGCATGCCTCCAGTGTACAGCATGTACAGGTTGTACAGCATGCCTCCAGTGTACTGCATGTCCAAGATTTACAGCATGCCTCCAGTGTACATCATGTACAGCACATATAGCATGCCTCCAGTGTACAGCATGTACAGGATGTACAGCATGCCTCCAGTGTACTGCATGCCCAAGATTTACAGCATGCCTCCAGTGTACATCATGTACGGCACATACAGCATGCCTCCAGTGTACAGCATGTCTCCAATGTGCAGCATGTAGAGGATGTATAGCATGCCTCCAGTGTACAGCATGTGCAGCATGTACAGCATGCCTCAAGTGTACAGCATATACAGCATGTACAGTATGCCTCCTCTGTACAGCATGCCTCCAGTGTACAACATATAGAGGATGTACAAGATGTGCAATATGCCTCCAGTGTACATCATGTACAGCATGTGCATCATGCCTCCAGTGTACAGCATGTACTGGTTGTACAAGACATGCAGCATGCTTCCAGTGTACATCATGTACAGCACATACAGCATGCCTCCAGTGTACAGCATGTCTCCAGTTTACAGCATGTATAGTATGTGCACCATGCTCCAGTGTACAGCATGTACATCATGTACAACATGAATCCAGCATACAACATGTACAGGATGTACAGCATGCCTCCTGTGTACAGCATGCCTCCAGTATACATAATGTATAACACATACATCATGCTTCCAGTGTACAGCATATTTCCAGTGTACACCATGTAGAGGGTGACCAGCATGCCTCCAGTGTCCAGCATGTACAGGATGTACAGCATGCCTCCAGTTTACAGCATGTCTTCAGTGTACAGCATGTAGAGGATGACCAGCATGCCTCCAGTGTCCAGCATGTACAGGATGTACAGCATGCCTCCTGTGTACAGCATGCCTCCAGTGTAAAACATGTACAGCACGTACAGCATGCCTCCAGTGTACAGCATGTACAGAATGTACAGCATGCCTCCAGTGTACAGCATGTACAGGATGTACAGCATGCCTCCAGTCTACAGCATGTCTCCAATGTACAGCATGTAGAGGATGTATAACATGGCTCCAGTGTACATCATGTAGAGCACATACAGCATGCCTCCAGTGTACAGCATGTACAGCATGTCTCCAGTGTACAGCATGTACATGGTATACAGCTTGCCTCCAGAGTGCAGCATGCATCCAGTGTACAGGATGTACAGCATGCCTCCAGTGTACACGATGAACAGGATGTACAGCATTGCTCCAGTGTACAGCATGTACAGGATGTACAGCATGCTTCCAGTATACAGCATGTACATTCCTCCAGTGTACAGCATGTGCAGGATGTACAACATGCTTCAAATGTACAGCATGCCTCAAGTGTACAGCCTGGATGAGATGTACAGCATGCTTCTAGTGTACAGCATGTACAGGATGTACAGCATGCTTCTAGTGTAGAGCATGTACATGCTTCCAGTGTACAGCATGTGCAGGATGTACAATATGCCTTGAATGTACAACATGGACAAGATGTACAGGATGCCTCTAGTATACAGCATGAAGATGATGTACAGCATGCCTCAAGTGTACAGCATGTCTCCAATGTGCAGCATGTAGGGGATGTACAGCATGCCTCCAGTGTACATCATGTACAGCATGTACAGCACACCTGCAGTTTACAGCATGTACAAGATGTACAGCATGCCTCCAGAGTACAGCATGCACAGGATTTACAGCATGCCTCCAGTATACAGCATTTACAGAATGTAAAGCATGACTCCAGTGTGCAGCATGCCTTCAGTGTACAGCATGTAGAGGATTTACAGCATAGACAGGATGTACAGCATGCCTCCTTTGTACAGCATGTACATTATGCCTCCAGTGTACAGTATGTACAGGATGTACAGCATGCCTCCAGTGTTCAGCATGTCCCCAGTGTACAGCATGCGCAGAATATACAGCATGCCTCCAGTGTACAGCTTGTAGAGGATATACAACATGCCTCTGGTGTACAGCTTGTACAGTATGTACAGCATGCCTACAGTGATTAGCATGTTTAGCATATACAGTATGCTTCCAGTGTACATCATTTAAAGCACACACAAAATTCCTCCAGTGTGCAGCATGCACAGGATGTACAGCATGCCTCCAGTGTACAGCATGTACAGGATGTTTTGCATGCCTCCAGTGTACAGCATGTGCTAGATGTACAGCATGCATTCAGTGTACAGCATGTTTCCAGTGCACAACATGTAGAGGATGTACAGCATAACTCTAGTTTACATCATGTACAGCCTGTACAGTATGCCTCCAGTGTACAGCATATACAGTTTGTACAGCATGCTTCCACAGTACAGCATGTACAGGATGTACAGCATGCCTCCAGTGTACAGCATGTACAAGGTATGCAGCTTGCCTCAAGTGTGTAGCATGCATCCAATGTACAGCATGTACAGGATGTACAGCATGCATCCAGTGTACAGCATGTACAGGATGTACAGCAAGCCTCCAGTGTACAGCATGTACAGGATGTACAACATGAATCCAGCATACAGCATGTACAGGATGTACAGCATGCCTCCTGTGTGCAGCATGCCTTCAGTGTACAGCATGTACAAGATGTACAGCATGCTTCCAATGTACAGCATGTACAGCATGTACAGCATGCCTCCAGTGTGCATCATGTACAGCATGTATAGCACGCCTCCAGTGTACACCATGTACAGGATGTACAGCATGTCTCCAGTATACAGCATGTTCAGCATGTACAGTAAGCCTTCAGTGAATATAATGTACGGCATTTATAGCATGCCTCCAGTGTACATCATGTATAGCATGTACAGCATGCCTCCAGTGTACAGCATGTCTCCAGTTCACACCATGTAGAGGATAACCAGAATGCCTCCAGTGTCCAGCATGTACAGGATGTACAGCATGCCTCCAGTGTACAGCATGTCTTCAGTGTACAGCATGTAGAGGATGACCAGAATGCCTCCAGTGTCCAGCATGTACAAGATGTACAGCATGCCTCCAGTGTATGTCTCCAGTGTCCAGCATGTTGAGGATGACCAGCATACCTCCGGTGTACATGATTTACAGCACATACAGCATGCCTACATTGTACAGCATGTACAGGATGTACAGCATGTCTCCAGTTTACAGCACATATAAGATGTGCAGCTTGCCTCCAATGTACAGCATGTACAGGTATGTGCAACATGCATCCAGCGTACAGCATGTAAAGGATGTACAGCATGCTTCTGGTGTGCAGCATGACTTCAGTGTACAGCATGTACAGGATGTACAGCATGCCTCCACTGTACAGCACGTACAGCATACCTCCAATTTACAACATGTACAGGATGTACAGCATGCCTCCAGTGTACAGCATGTACTGGATGTACAGCATGCCTCCAGTTTACAGTATGTACAGGATGTACAGCATGCCTCCAGTGTACAGCATGTACAGGATGTACAGCGTGCCTCCAGTTTACAGTATGTACAGGATGTACAGCATGCCTCCAGTGTACAGTATGTCTCCAGTGTACAGCATGTACAGGATGTACAGCATGCTTCCAATGTACAGCATGCCTCAAGTGTACACCATATACAGGATGTACAGCATGCCTCCAATGTACAGCATGCCTCAAGTGTACACCATATACAGGATGTACAGCATGCCTCCAGTGTAACAGGAAGCACAAGCTGTGCAGCATGCTTCTAGCGTCCAGCATGTACAGGATGCACAGCATGCCTCCAGTGTACAGCATGCCCAAGGTATACAGCATGCCTCCAGTGTGCAGCATTCCTCCAGTGTACAACATGGACAGGATGTAGAGCATGCCTCCAGTGTACAGCATGCCTCCAGTGTACAGCATGTGCAGGATGTACAGCATGCCTCCAGTGTACAGTATGTCTCCAGTGTACAGCATGTACAGGATGTACAACATGCTTCCAATGTACAGCATGCCTCAAGTGTACAGCATGTACAGGATGTACAGCATGTCTCCAGTTTACAGCACATATAAGATGTGCAGCATGCCTAAAGTGTACAGCATGTACAGGATGTGCAGCATGCATCCAGCTTACAGCATGTACAGGATGTACAGCATGCTTCCGGTGTGCATCATGACTTTAGTGTACAACATGTACAGCATGTACAGCATGCTTCCCACTGTAGAGAATGTACGGCAAGTACAGCATGTATCCAGTGCACAGCATGTACAGGATGTACAGCATGCCACCAGTGTGCAGCATATCTCCAGTGTACAGCATGTACAGTATATACAGCATGCCTCCAGTGTACAGCTTGTACAGGATCTACAGCATGCTTCTGGTGTACAGCATGTACATGCTTCCTGTGTACAGCATGTACAGGATGTACTGCATGCTTTGTACAGCATGCCTCCAGTGTACAGCATGTACAGGATGTACAGCATGCCTCCAGTGTGCAGCATGTACAGCATGTACAAGGTGTACACTGCATGTATACGATGTACAGCATATACAGGATGTACAGCATGCCTCAATGTACAGCATGTACAGGATGTACAGCATGCCTTCAATGTACAGCATGTACAGGATGTACAGCATGCCTCTGGTGTACAGAATGCACAGCTTGCTTTCAGTGTACAGCATGTACAGGATGTACAGCATGCCTCCAGGATATTTCTTCCATCTGATTCTTCACATGAGGAGCTACCTTCCTGAAGGATGTGGCACTGGGCACCTATTTTTATTTGATAGTAATTGGGGAGTAAGTGCAATTTACTGAATAATACAGAATATAGTCTTGCTACCTTTTTGTGAATATTTCTATAAAACATCCTGAAGCACATGAGTCAAGGCACGTTACACAATTTCCAAATTCAACATGCTCTTTTAAAGACAATAGGTATTTTCCACAATATATAGACATATACAATACTTATACTATACATTACTGCTGAAGAGAGAATTACATATTACAATTTTTGAATGGAGAAGAGAGGATTTCTGTTGAACTATAGGGAATGTCGCAGGAAAAATAGTAGTGTTACATTGATACCAATATACATTGCTATTTTTAGGGCTACAGTTCAACCTTCTATGATTTGTTTTTGAGAAAAAAGATAACTTGTACTGACAAAGGGAATTGTACTCAGAAAAAATATTGTTAGCCTTTATGCTAAAAATAAATCTGTACTAACTAATTTGTCCAATGTAGCTTCAAACATATTCGAAAATAATTCCAGGCAATGACATCTGGATATGATAAGTTTGCCAAAAATTGAAGTGACAGACTAGATGAGCAGGGAAGTATCTAATGCAGAACTCATATAAAGGCAATATCCTAATGTGGTAAGTCCATGGATCATCAGAAAATGGCACAACAGACAAAGACTCTTTCAGAAAAGCTGGCTGATTTAATTGGAAATGAACACCCATTATGACCAAAGACACAACAGGAAGTGAATGAAACCCAGTATTAGAAGACTAATAAAAGAGAGTAACATACTAATCTGGTCCTTTAAGACAGATTCATATAATATGACAAAACAAATATAGTATACTACTGTGCAGCTAAACTCATAGCTCAAACAAATGCTACCACAAAAATGCAGAGTAACAGCATAAAGTAAGCAGACAAGCAGAATGGTGCCATGGAATCACTGAATATAGAGAACTATATAGCAAGAAGCTAAAAATGACAAGAAACCAAGCCAAAAACAACAAGCTTCAAGCTGAGACCAAACCAACGTAATCCAAAAAGCTGGAAGATGCCAGTAAAGTTGTTACAAGTAGACTTTAATAAAATCAAAAAGAACAAGTGCTTTCGCTCGGCTGAATACCGAGCTTTCTCAAGTTAAAATGAATTAACAATTGCTAACAGCGACATTAAATAAGTCCTTCCCCATCACATGATTAGTTAATTAGCTACTAATTTCAAGTCAATTAACTAAAAATAAAAAAGTACACATATTTAAAAAACAATTCTTGGCTGAAAACATGTACTAAATCCTCTGAAGCTGTGCATAAAAATGTATGTGTATTAAGTCTGAGAAAGTGTATATATAAAAACTATAATATAAACTGTATTTTTTGTATTACTATATAGCAACTAAAAGTAAAATGGCAAAGCAAGACCAGGCTTTCATTCATAAAACCAATGAACTTTTATTAAAAAATTGACCATAAGTGCTTTCGCAGTAACCATACTGCTTCATCAGATGCATAAAAAAACAACTGTTCCTCTCCTATTTTAATAGGGGGTGGTTTGTCACATGTGCCATTCATTCATTCTTTAAAAAGATTCACATAATCATTTATAATAACAAATATAGCTTTTATAGTCATATCATCCTTATCAAAAAACTCTTGAAAACATATTTCTATTACATATATATATATATATATATATATATACAAAACTCTCTCTCTCTCCCACTCTCTCTCTCTCTCTCTCTATATATATATATATATATATATATATATATATATATATATATATATATATATATATATATACATGGTTCCCCTTTCTAATCTCGAGATACTGAAAGCTCGAATTTCAGTATCTCAAAACTATAAGTCGAACAGCCCACAATCCCGTAACACACAAACACGAAAAACTGAAATTCTGAACATTCATAAACCATACACCACACAACATGCACACCATTTAACCCACAACACACAAATTTTACAATCCTACACTACATCTACGCAGGGGGGCAAGCCACCCACACCCCCTACTTATATATACCAACTCCGAGATCGCACTAACAGTTAAGAAATGCATCACTCACATGCAGATATTCCACACTCCCTCGCACACACACACACACACACACACACACACACACACACACACACACACACACACACACACATCACACATACACAAACACAACCTCCCTACCCTAACCCACACGCACAACTTGCAATAAAACTTAAAACTCACATACACTCACTTACCTTCACTTATGTAAAGCATCCTGGCCAAACACTTCCCATCCCATTGCTATACTGCATAAACGCGGATTCGAGCTATTCAAATTCGGGCTTATGCACTTTCGAGATTTTATATTTTCGCCTTTACGGTCCCGAGATACTGAAATTCAAGCTTTCAGTATTTTGAGATTGTAAAGGGGAAGTGTATATATATATATATATATATATATATATATATATACATATAAATTACTGCATGTCAAAGTTCTACTTAAAAAGTGGACGTGTATAGCAACTAAGGCAAGAATATAGGAGAATGAATAGATCATAAAAACTCTCACAAATATAGGTATGATAAAAGCAACACATAATATCAAAATAGATTATGATTTATCTTACATGATCTTCAAGTGGAATCTAAAAATATTAGCACAAGTAGAAAAAATTGGAAGGTATGTAGAACAATATAAAGGGAAGGAACAAAACATGTAACTCATTAATGACTTCAAATCTTTTATGGATAATTGGGAAAGAAATAACAGCAATAGTAACACCACCTAAAAAAAGGAAGAAATTTGGATGAGTATTTATGAAATTCCTGTTGAACATAACAAAGATGCTGAATGTACAGAAGAGGTTAATGAAACAGTAAGAAGCTATTACACAATGTGAGACAAAATGAAGTAATAGATAAAGAAATGGAGACAAACTTAAAAGAGGTTCATAAATGAAAACCCTCTGGTAAAGATGCAGCAGCTAAGATTACTGATGGGAAGGTAAGGGGGGATGGTCATTTCATATTCTGATGGAGCGGATAGTGGATCCCAGTTAGCTGGTTAAGCTGTTTTGATGTAGCAGTCATTTGGGAAAGGAGAGCTTTGTGTCTGCCCTAACTAATGAAGGTAGGTCCTATCTGTTCAAGGGAGCACTCATGTGCAACTATATTAGGAGCATAGTCAGCCCATGTGGTGATGTGGGTGGACACTACTAATGCAGTGTAGGATCAGAATATGCAAACACAATACAGTGAGAGTACAAACTACTTCTGATGCCTGTGAGAATGGCAGTGACTCCCCTCACAGGACCACCCCTGATCATATCTGGAGGCTTTGTACCCAACATCCAGGAAACAGGGCTGGTGTTTGCCACTGGAGGGGCTGGATGGCTGACAGACTAAGAGACTAATTAACTAACTAACTAAACAAATAATACTGAATAAAGTCCAAGCAATAAAACAGTTCACTTTTCCTGTTTTTGCACCTCTGATGTGATTGACTGACCCCAAAAAGTGATCTGACAGCTAGACAGGAAAACAAGAAATCTGCTTCATACTTATTAGATGAACTGTAAAAATCAGTGCATGGTATCATTATATATTTCTCAACTGAAGGAAGTATGGGCTTCTTTGAAAATTACTATTAAATGTAGGTCTGCAATCGTGGTATTGCATTCATATTTGTTGACATAATTAGATCCAAAAATTGTGAAAATTCTCAACCATAAAGAGAACCAGGCTAGATTTGTACTGAACTACTAAGCAGGAACATAAGTACTAAGATAAGCATAATCAAATGGCGTAAACACATGAGAGTGCATGAACGATGAGAAAGTGGCATATATGCTATTTTCCATCTACTAGAGATCTCCTTTATGATCTGTAAAATGAAAGTCATTACATACAAATACTTCCAGTATATAATGAAGTTCATATAGCAAGCTCTCGAAAGGCAGCATGGTAGATGCAGCTCTTATGTATTTTGCATTCATAAGGATGGAATTTGCTTTTATTGGGCTCACATTCATGTGCCAGCAGGGCTACAAAGAGGAAAAGAGGTACATACAAGTACATTAGTAATATGCCACTACTGGCCACACTAGAATATTGCCTGACACTTGCTTTAGAGAGTATAATGCCAAAAATAATATGTAAAATTAGACTTATTAGATATCCCCCCTTCTTCATCTGAGCAAAAAACACAGGCATTTTTATATACTTAATTTTTAAAAAGAGCATTTTTTTTCTTTATTGTTACAAAAATGCAACTGACAGAGAGTATGAAAAAATGCAGTATTCAATGCATTTTATTCTTGTTTTTTTCCAACAATAAATCCATGAATGTTTTATGAAGTACTCTCAAAAGGGAACAAACATAAAGACAGCAACTTTAGAAGGGGTTTCACATGTATTTATCACATTTTGAAATGTGTTATATTCTGTTTCCATTATAGGTGACTATATGAACACTGCTCAAGATGTTGAATGGAGTACCTATCCAGAATGTATTTTTTTTCTGGTTTATTAATAAATCAGAAGTATAACACATATAAATGTCATCTGAATAAGCAGAATGTTCTCTGCAAACATGTCCATGATGAAAACTATATATTTTGAGTAGGATAGTGTGCTGCAGTCAAATTCATCAGTAAGCTGTAGTGAAATCCCTAAGAACTAAATGGAACTTTTATGTGCATTTTTGTAACTGATTATCCTAGTATAATTCTCAGAGATATTTATTGAAGAATTCTTAAAGAGGGACTAAAATATGGCATTACAATCAGGGACAATATTTAGGTTTCACAGACATTTATTCTCATAGTCTGAATTTTAGTTTCCACTGCACTTTGTGCATGAAGAGGACTGCAACACATCCAGAATATATCTGTTCTGAGTTCTTATTACATCTGTAAGTAGTTCTGTACTGAGTTCTTATTACATCTGAAGTAAAGGACTATATATATTTCAGCACAAAATTCAGTGGTTTTCTTATTGTAAAAATGCCATGGCCAAAACTCTCTGTACTAAGGATGGCCACGTGCAGGAGTAAAAGCCAGAACAAAGTTGCACTGAAATCACTAAAGTAGAAAACACACATGTGCATTGCATACTAGGCTTTCAAAGAATAATTATGTTATGTTTTATCAAAAGTGCTCAAAAGGTTTTTGCATATTATCACAGGTGTAGGAAAGTACAGTCATTTCACTGCTACAACCTGGAATGAAGCATTTTACTTGGCTTTCATTTAAGTATGTGTGTGAATTATTCTGCACAGGATCAGTGCAGCATGTATCCAAATATATGTTCATTGAGTTGTGTTTTATGCCAGAAGCAAAACTCTTTTGTACTTAACAAGGAAACATTAACAGGTTTATGACTGGAAATTTGACATCAGCAAACATTCATGTGCTGAGTAGGGCTATGTGCTGATATCATATTTAACATTACCTTACAATGAAATTCTTAGGAGTAGAGTGACAATTTGTATAATGTTTATATCTGAATAGCCTTTAACAATTCCCTGACAATTTTTTAAGATGCCTCAAAGAGGACTAAAATATGGCCTCTGATATGTATAATTAAAATATGTAATATTTCAGGTAGATTTCACCATTGTAGTCTGGCATTCTATATTATGCTCCTCAATGTTCCTAGACTAATTTAAACTTTTGATTCTGTCTCCCACCAGAAACTTTTACATAAACTCTCATGCTTAGTGCTCCCCAACTCTTCACTGTAATGGTTCCATACCCACCTCTCAAACAGAGCACAAGCAGTAAAATGGAAAAAATGATTTCTCCAACTTCTTGCCAGTAACTATTGTTATCCCACAAGGATCTATACTTGGCCCTATACTTTTCAAGGCATTCATCTATTACCTCTACACTGCTACCAAAAAAAAGCTACCCTAGTTCAGTGTGCTGAGGACTTGATCCTAATCTGTTCTGCCAAGTTTTTCTAAACTCCAAGACCTTACACACCAATCTTTCTTATAATAATCCACAACTACTGCTAAACCCTAAAAAACTAAATTACTGCTGTTTACCTAAAAACACATCTCTGCTGAAACAACACTGTTTACTACTGTGTCTGCCAACAGCACCATAATAGAACAGATACACCATACATAATTACTGGGTGTTATCCAAGATAATCAGTTAAAATCTGACCACTATGTATCACATGTAAAAAAATCATCATATACTAGGTACATTACACAGAGTAAATCTTACCTCACTGACAAAGCCAGAAGCTATATAGCCTCTATTTTCTTACTGCCATTTCCCCTCTACTCTGCCTCAGTCTTCAGAAACATTCAAGTCATACAACTGTTGACACCTGAACAATGTTATAATAAAATAGACAAATTTGCAGTAAACAATAACAATAGAACACACCACTGCCTAACCCTCAGATAATTAAATAGGTTAGAACTACCACATCACCTAGTTTTTTTCTCAGCTAACTACAATACACAGACTTCTGTACAAGTCAGAAAAATTGCCCAGCCCTTAAAATCTTAATGCAAAACTACTCCCTCAATAGAATTTTACACTCTAGAGAAAAATAACTATCACTAAATAACTACTGCAGGTAACTATTTATATTCAAATAGTATATCTAGAGTACAGAACCACATCTTAGTATCTTTAAAATCCATTCAGACTGCAGAATCATTTCAAACACAACTAAAACTACACCTACGAAATCATTGGATCTGCTACTTGTTATATCATCAAACCATTTCTCTTCACTCAGAATCCTATGCCCTGCAATCATTCTTCACCAATTTCTGAATAGTTTTTATCATTATCTTGAAGCCTTATACATAATTTTATGATGCGGCTCACCCACACCTCTATAGTTCTAATATAAACCTTATGATAGCCATATATATATATATATATATATATATATATATATATATATATATATATATATATATATATATAAATAATTATCTATGAAACTGCTTTATGCATACTTTTAAACTACAATATTAACATTTTTGCCCTATCTAGTTTGTTCTATCACCTCCGTTTCTTTGAGTTTCTAAGCAATAATCACAATATCTATTATCTATTTGAAAAACTCACTAATATACCTCTTTAAATGCTCAATGTTCAACATCTACTATTACATAAATGTCCTTTAAACTGTAGTAGTTGCCTTTATTTCAGATGAATAGTAATCTAATTAGCAAATGTATGAATCATTGTTAATGTACATTACTTAATGCTTGTACATGTATATTAACTGAATGACTGTTTAAAAATGTAATGGGTTGGAGCTTCTTTCTCCGGCCGTCCACTGAAAAGGGGTTTTAGACTATACCCAATTGGGCAAGCCATGCAAACAAAAGCAAAATGTTAACTAAATAAATAAAATAATAACGCTAGGTTTCATTTATAGGTTCATAGGTTCATAGGTGTGTACTAGGTTAATGGCCCTGGAGCCTTTACAAGCCTAGCCCATAGGATTACCCTGGTATTGTGCCACACGACCTTAGTTCCCAGTGCATCTGTCAAGTAAAGCTACTGGAGTGATCCTTGGGGTGAATTTTCTATTTCCAATCCACTCATCAAGATTTCCTTGAAGAGGGCCAGTGAGGTGATCTGCTTGACATGTATGGGAAGTCTATTCCATAGCATGGGCAGTCTCTGGGTTATGAACCTGTCCCTCCAGCATGTTCTGTTGATTGTGGTAATGAGGTTGAGGTCTCTGTAACATGTGGTGTGGAGGGATTGGGAATTCTTTAGATGTACCATTTCTAACAGAGCTGGGTCAGACATGGCTTTGTAAGTCAAGCAGAGATCGCCTCTAAGTAGGTGATATGAGACAGGGAATAGTTGGAGTTTTTTTGAGTCTGTCCATATAGGACTAAATGTAATAGTATGTATATTACTTATGCTCAAAATGGGGAATATAATATGTCTAGAATATAAGCTTACTGAGCAAAACTTATATATATATATATATATATATATATATGGATCTACTTCAGCAGATCGAACATATTACAAGTTCGAACCACATACGGCCGAGACCATATGTTTGAACTTGTAATAGTTCAAACATTGAAGTAAAAAAAGAAAAAAAAAACAACAAAAAAACAAAATTAAACATCTGTAGCAGTGGGGCTATGCCCCCCTGCACCCCCCACACCCCCTTACTTAAATATACCGACTCCGAGATCAGACTACATTGTGGAAAAGGGAAATCTTCCCATTCCGCACTGTACAGAGATCTCCATTCAGTCTGATTGAACATTTAATTAATGGACATGCTCCACCTCAGAAAATCCAAATCCATCAGAGCCACGAGAACAGGTGACTTAAACCTCAACACAGAAATAAATAGGACATGCTGGAGGGACAGATTCATAACCCAGAGGCTCCCTACACTCTGGAACAGAATCCCAGTCCATGTTAGGCAGAGCCCCTCACTGACTCTATTCAAGAGAAATCTCGACGAATGGATGGGAGATTGTAGGTTTACCCCGGGGGTCATCTCTGTGTCACTACTAGACAGAGGCATAGTAAACCAAACCCTAAAAGGGCATAGTATTCTCATCCTAAGGGGTGGTGTAAGCCACATACACTCTGGCTAGGCTTATAAATGCCTTAGGGCAGATAGCCTAGTACGAACCTATGAACCTATGAACCTATTTACAAGTTCGAACATATGGTTTCATAGTTTCATAGTTTGGTACTAGGCTATCTGCCCTGGGGCATTTATAAGCCTAGCCATAGTGATGTGGCTTTTGCCACCCCATGTAATGGTACAAAAGTGTACAGTATAGATTTAGAATACTGTGCCTCTGTCTAGCAGTGACACAGTGAAAACTCCCTTACATAATAGAATTAGTTTACTGTGCCTCTGTCTAGTAGTGACACAGAGATGACCCCTGGGGTAAACCTACGATCTTCCATCCACTTGTCAAGATTTCTCTTGAAGAGAGTCAGTGAGGGGTTCTGCCGAACATGAACTAGGATTCTGTTCCAGAGTATGGGAAGCCTCTGAGTTATGAATCTGTCCCTCCAGCATGTCCTATTCATATTTGTGCTGAGGTTTAAATCTTTAGCTCTCGTGGTTCTGATGGATTTGGATTTTTTGAGGTGGAGCATGTCCATCAATTCCTGATTGGACATGGCCTTGTACCTCAGGCACAGATCACCTCTGAGCAGGCGGTATGCTACTGAATAGAGCTGGAGTTTCTTTAGTCTGACAGCATATGACATATGTTGGAGACCCTTGATCCTCTTGGTGAGGTACTTTTGGGGTCTCTCTAGCTGTTGCAAGTACCGGGTGAGGTACATACCAAATGGGGAATTGTACTCAATCATGGGCCTGATAAGGGAGGACTATAGGGGTACAATGACCTCCTTTGATCTGGATGTGAATCCCTTCATGATAAGGTGGGCAAGGTAGAAAGTCTTTCTAACCACTTTGGCAACGTGGGTGTCAAATGAGAGGTCACTATCGACTTGGGTCCCCAGGTCTCTGATTACTTTTTCTGTACTCAGTGGGTTACTGTCTATGTGATAATTTGTGGGTACTTTGTTTTTCCCAAAGGGAATGACTATACATTTTTTGGCATTTAGTTTAAGGCCATGACTCCGGCACCAGTTGTCCATTTCAGTGAGGCCTTTCTGTAGGATGTATGTGTCAGCTGGTGTATCGACTATGGCGCCTAGTTTGCAGTCATCTGTGAACTTTGTCAGCCATAACCCTCCCATGTTTGCTTTCACATCTTAGAAATAAATGCCGAACAAGAGGGGTCCCAGGACAGAGCCCTGTGAGACACCACTTGTGACTGGCTTTGAGTCTGACATGGCTCCAGCGATTTTGACTTTATGGGTTCTATCCTTTAGCCAGTTTGCCACCCATCTTGTGACATATGGATTTACATTTAAGCTGTTGAGTTTGTCTATGATGCCAGAGTGGGGTATTGTGTCGAAAGCTTTAGCCAAGTCCAGGTAGGCTGTATGGACTGCTTTGCCCTCGTCAATGGCTCTAATGACTGTTTTGAAAAAGTCAACCAGGTTCAAAAGGCAGGATCTGCCCTTTACAAAGCCGAACTGGGTGGGATCAAGTGTCTGTAAGTCCCCAATGTCTCTGTTTATGAGTTCCATAATGATTCTTTCCATAGCTTTGCAGACCAGGCTGGTTAAGCTTATGGGGCGGTAGTTACCAGGGTCTGTAGAGGTGCCTCCTTTGTGGAGTGGGACTACTGTTGCTGTACACCAGTGTTCAGGTTCATATCCTGTAGTAAGGCTAAGGTTAAATAGCATTTTTACATGCGGGTTTAGCTCCTCTTGGAGTTCACGTAGCACGCAACCCGGGATACCGTCAGATCCCATTGATGCTGTGTTTTTAGCTTTGCTGAGGGCGGTTCTCACCTGGATAACTGAGATGACAGGGAGGTTACATTCAGCTGGGATAAGTATTTCTTCTTTTGGGGGTGAGGGAGGGGAGACATTTGCACTGAACCTGTCTGCCAGAATGTTGGCAATATCTGTGGGTTCAGTGTATTTTTTGTCATTGTGAACTAACTCTGAACATATCTGAGGGTTTCCGCCCAGGTTTCTAACATAGCTGAAGAAGGCCTTGTGGTTATCTTTCGTGTCCATAGCGATTTTCTCTCAAAGTTGGCCTTGGATGTTTTTATGAGAGAACGTAGCTTTCTACTAGTGCTGATCAGAGATGCCTTCTCTTTATGGGATTTTGATCTGTCGTGCAGTAGCTTCCTTCTTTTGTTATACAATTTGTTTATGGCTGGGGACCACCAGACAGGATGCCTGCCCTTGGTGGAGAGGGTCTTGGTTTTATTTGGGATTGCATGATCCATGCATTCTTGGAGATGTCCGTAGAAAGCATTTGTGAAGGATTCTGCATTGTGGGATGTGGTTTCCACTGGCCCAGTGGGCTTAAAGGATACCATCTCAGTTTTAAGAAGTGTAAAGTCGGCTTTTGAGAAGTTTTTCACTGTAGTCTTTTGTGTTGGGGGTGGAGGTGGGATATGTATATCCAGGGTGATTAGTTTGTGGTCAGATCTCACTAGTGAGGGGTATACTTCCAGTGTGGAGCACTTTGTCCCCATGTTTGTGATGATCAGGTCTAGTATATTATCTCCCCTTGTGAAAGAGGTGACTAGCTGTTCCATTGCATTTGAATTTATGAATTCCAGGAACCTTTGGGCTAGGGTGTTTGGGCTAGAATAATGCACCCAGTCTATGTTAGGGTAGTTGAAGTCTCCCAATATGATGGTGTTTGGTGAGACATTCATATCCTCCAATGTCTTCAGGAAGGCTGAGTGGGGTTCCTGAGATTGGGAGGGTGGTCTGTAACATGCTACCAGTTGTATAGCAGTTTTGCCTATGGTTAGTTGCACCTGGATGGTCTCTGATGCTTCATGTGTTGCCACTAACCTGGAGGTGTGGGTGTCCTTGATGAATATGGACACTCCCCCTCCCTTTTTGGTTTGGCCCGAGTTTTGGGACCAAAAAGTATGATACAAGGTATAGCTTGGTAGCGCTGGGGTGCTCTCAGGAGCCTTGAACCAGGTTTCAGTTACTGCACAGATATCGATGTTCTCCATACTGAGGAGTGCTTCGAGAGCCTGCATCTTGAGATTTAGACTTCTGGCGTTGAGCAGCATTACCCTTAATATTTTTCCATTTTTGTTTTCTAAGGAGGTGGGTTTGTCTTTTGAGCCTTGCCTAAAAAAGGCACTATGGGGGAGGCAAGAGCCTTAGCCAATATCCGGAAGCCCAGTGGTGACAGATGCAAGCCGTCCCTTGAGAAGCAGCGTGGCTTGTCCAGCATGTCATCCCAAGCAGACAGACATTGGATCCCCCTAAAATGACACCAGTATTTGAGCCAATTATTAAAGCTGATCATCTTGTCTTTGTATTGTGGCATCATTCTTGGTGAGGGCAAGATGCTGCTCAGGGTCAGGGTCATACCAGCCTGGGCTACATAATCAGAGAGCTCCTCTATGTCTCTTTTCATGTAGTCCAGGGAGGTACGTCTCAGGTCATTCATGCCGGCATGGACAATGACAGAGTCAAATTTGTACTTGCTTTGGAGTGACCTGAGTGCGTGTGTTATGTTGCGGATCCTAGCTCCCGATAAGCATCTCACCATTACCCTCTCCTTGTTCAGTCTGGTAAGCGGAATGTCAGTGTGTCTGACTATAGAGTCCCCTATTACTAGTGTATCAGGCATGGTGTTTGGCCTTAAGGGCTGTGATTGTTTGACACACTGATTTATTGAAGTATGTGTTGCATGTGTTATGTTTTGAAGTGGTGGATTTTTGGGTGTCTGCTTTGGGAGCCTCTGTTGTTTTGGTAAGTTTTTTGTTAGAGCCTCCGAGTATGTCTTTGTGTTATTATGTGTTTGGTTTGCAGTTGTGGTAGGTCTATATGGGACTGGGTTTGGTGTGTGTGTGGTTACCTTCTCCTCCTGTCTGGTCTTGCCAATCCTGAGTTGAGAGATTTCAGCCTCCAGTTTGGCTATATAGTTGCATCTCTCACATGTATTTGTGTTTGTTGGGAGGAGGAGAGGGTTGTCTGTGTACATGAGACAATTGTAGCATTGTCTCAAGATTCCCAGATTAACCAGCTGAACCGGAGAGGATGCTAGTAATCTACCACTCGACATACTAGAATATTATAAGGGAGTGCTGTGCCTTTAAGGGAAGTGGGTACTCACAGGGAAGGTGGGTGGATGTAGTGCTTACTTTAGTTAGTGAGTGCTTACTTAGAAGAGAGGTTTTGAGAACAAGTGCTAGGCTTATAATAAAGCAATTAGACTGATTATTATAAGAGTAGAGCTTTCTTAAGGGAAAATTTGAAGAGCAGACTTGGCGGAGCCAGAAAAAGTTTAACCTTGCTATGCGCACAAACACACAAAGCCGTGCAAATGCGGATTTTAAACAGGGAACTTCAAGAGAGCTAGAAATGGTCCAAAACAACCAATTACTACAAGCTCTTGTGCTGAGGTCACTCCTTCAGGGACAGATAGGCTGCTCAAGGCTCCCCACTCCCATTGGTTAGCAATGAAACTTCTTTCTATCCAAGTAAGGCAATGGACAACACAGGAACTACACCACAGCCCAGAATACAGCATATGAGGTTTGAACTTGTAATATGTTTGATCTACTGAAGGGGACCCATATATGAGGTTCGAACTTGTAATATGTTTGATCTACTGAAGGGGACCCATATATATATATATATATATATATATATATATATATATATATATATAAATGTGTGTGTGTGTGTGTGTGTGTGTGGGTGTGTATATAAAATGATTTAAACAGCATAAGATCAACAGTAACAATATCAATAGTAACAATATTAAACCTGCAAAATATCTAAACGAAAAATATATATAAACACAAAATACCATGAATCAAATACATTTTCAAAACATTGAAACAATGTGACAACATCTAACCACATAGAAAACCTGACGAAACTGAATCACATTTTATTGATATTTTACAGGGGGAATCCCCATTGTGCCCCACAATGTCGGGGGTTGCAACCCCTACATCATCTGCTAATTATATATACCAACTCCGAGGCTGCACAACAGTAGTGAAAGGTTATAAACCTTACCAGTGTATAACTCCAATTATGTCAATATTTTGCTTTAAATCTTTTTAAGTTTAGATATTTTATATGTATTACAGGAGAGAGTGACATTTTTGACAGCAAGCTTAACATAATCAAATGTCCATGTGCTGCATTCTCATTAAATTCAGCACTGAGCTAAACTGAAATTATTAAGGTTAGGAAGATAGTCTTAGGTGAGTTTCACTGTGAGTATCATTTTGCTATTTCATCTAAGTTTATTATTTTTAAGTTTCAAGGGAACATTGATATGTGGCCTTTTTACTGGACACCAGTTGTAATGTTTTGCAGAGATTTCATTGAACTAGAATATTTCAAAAGTGATAACATTTTTGTGACTGCAAACTTTGACTCACTAAACTTCCATGTGCTGACTGGAAATGTGCAAATGTGAAACTCGGAACTGAACTTTACCAACATTATTAATTTAAGAAGAACTGTATTATGGTTCATTTTGTACTGACATATGCTATTGTCATTCCCTGAAATTTTAAGAAGGAGCCCAAAAGATTTGACTGATATATGTCTTGTTATACATATGTAACAAATAAAAGATTTTTCAGCTTTTCATACTCTGGTTTGTTACATTATACTCAGTTTTTATAAGAAGCAGTTGTATGACTTCTGGTCTGAGTGGGAAATGCAGCACATGTTCATAAAATACAACATTACTGGGTTGTCATTATATAAAACAAACAACTCCTTTGTAACTCACCAGAAAAGTAAATTTTTTTCTGACTGCAAACTGGGTGTCATCACAACACCATGTGCTGTGAAAACCAATACGATGACATGAAGTTCAGTGCTAAACTGCACTGAAGTCCCTGAGAATATAATAGAAGATTTAAGAGCATTTTATAATTGAATATCCTGGTGTTATTCTCTGAAAGCTTTTTTAAGAGGTCTCAATGAAGAACTGATATTTATTTATTTTATTTTACATTTGTTGACCGGAAGTGTCCTGCTGAGCTATTGCCCTTTTTCAGCAGATGCCCGGGGAGAAAAGCTCCAAAGATATACAATGCAATAAAATAGCAATACGGATACATTTCAATAAAAATAGCAATAGAGAATTTTGGTAGTTAAAATACGTAAGCTACATACCTGTATATTGTTGACATCCAGATAGTCAATACTAACCACAGGAAACAAAGTCCAAGTTTCTTCTTTAACGTAAAAGTATTTTATTTTTCAAAAAGACAACGTTTTCGCCGTGACCCCTGTCACAGCTTCCTCAGAAGAAGACAAATAAAACAGCTAAACTGGTCTGTTCAAATACTCAGTTAACAGGAAGTGACAAATAGTTGCACATCCTGCACTAATTTGTCTTAATTAAAAATAATAAATAAAATCATGAATAATCATAAAAAACTCCATTGAATTATCTATAAATATTGTGTGATAAAAAACATCATAAAAATATTCTTACTAGTACATTTACATTAATAACATTGTAAATATTATTCATTGATCAAGTACCTTTAACTGATAGGGGAGGCCCTTTTCAGACAGTTCTTGAGTGTGTCGAACTTTTATGGCAGTTGAATTTAGACGCATTTAGGCTAGATGGCCTCAATGAGAACTGTAATATTTCATGTGTTCTTAAACTAAAGAGCTACTTTAGGTAATGCCTATATGCACATTACTTTGTGGGTTTAATGCATAATATTTACAATGTTATTAATGTAAATGTACTAGTAAGAATATTTTTATGATGTTTTTTATCACACAATATTTATAGATAATTCAATCGAATATTATCATTATTCATGATTTTATTTATTATTTTTAATTAAGACAAATTAGTGCAGGATGTGCAATTATTTGTCACTTCCTGTTAACTGAGTATTTGAACAGACCAGTTTAGCTGTTTTATTTGTCTTCTTCTGAGGAAGCTGTGACAGGGGTCACGGCGAAAACGTTGTCTTTGAAAATAAAATACTTTTACGTTAAAGAAGAAACTTGGACTTTGTTTCCTGTGGTTAGTATTGACTATCTGGACATCAGGTTGCCTGTTTCTACACATGTTTACAAGTTTGTTTGCTCATTTTTTGACTGTTTGTATATTGTTGACAGATAAAACAGTATTAAAAACAAAAAGGTGAATGTTAAAAAAGGAGAATATGTTGTATATTTTGGTTTAAAAAGAGAGTTGAGTAAATATAGGTTTTGTATGCAGAGAAGCAGAAACTTAAAAGGTTACATAAGAATTTCAGGGCGCAGAGTATAGCAGAAACCTTGGAGGTTGCATAGGAGGGCATAGGATGAAGTAGTTATAAAGGTAGGTAATAATCAGGGAGGGTGAGTACAATGGCAGGACCAGTGTTTTTTTAAAGTGTACTTTGGTTGCTAGCTTAAATTGTTTGGTGTGACTCAGGGGCCTTATTTCTAGTGGGAGTTTGTTCCATGCAATAGAGGGATGGCAGCTATATAAGTTGCACCCTGTGTTGGATTTCTGTTTATGGATTTTTAGTAGGTCTTGGGTTGAACTTCGGAGACATCTGGTAGGGGAGTAGTGAGAGATGAGAGAAGATAGACTTGGGCAGAAATCAGGCTGATATAGGATAGAGTGTATGATTTGGAGTTGAGATTGTAGGAACAGGTGAGGTAGTTCGGGCCAGTTCGGGCTTTTTAGGGAGAGACAGTGGTGAGATTTATATGTTTGTTGAGCTGCAAATCTAGCTATTTTGTGATAAGTTGATTCTAATTTGGAAAGTAGGGAGGAGTTCAGATTTGTAAATATTTGGGAACAATAGGTTAAGCGTGTTTGAAAGTAGGCATGGGTAAGAGAAATCCTAGCTTCAGCAGGTAGGAATTTGTAGTTATTGTACAATAGTCCTAGCTTTTGGTGGATTTTTTTGATACAATTGTTAATGTGAAGATCGAATTTTAGTTGGTCGTCAATGGTAATGCCAAGGAGTTTTGTGTTAGTTTCGACTTCTATAGGAGTATTCTTTAGGGACCTTATGGAGAAGGAAAATTTAAAGTGGTTTGCAGATTTAGGTAAAAAGAGTAGTAATTTTGTTTTCTTAGGGTTGAGGATGAGCTGATTATTAGTGAGCCATGTCTCTACTGAGTTGAAAGATATCTGAGTATTTGTTAGGAGTTCTAAGGGGAAGTAGCAATAGCTATGACTGTAGAGTCATCTGTGTATTGGACAATGTTAGACTGAGGACAACAGGAGTGGAGTGAGTTGGTGAAGATATAAACAGTAGCAGTCCAAGAAAGAAACCTTGAGGAACACCAGTTCTTACTGAGAGAGGTGTAGATAGTGTTGAGTCCCATTGTACTAACTTCAGCCTATCAGAGAAATAGCTAGAGAACCATGTAACTGTGTCAGGGAAGAAGTTTAAGTCTACAAGTTAGCAGAGTGCTTGAGACAGTGTCAAAAGCCTTAGAAAGCTCAATGAATAGACAGGATATGAGTTTGTGATCATCTTTGGCAAGGGCTAAGGTGTCAAGAAATGATAGTAGAACTGTGGTTGTACTATGCTTGGGACAGAAGTCATGCTGTGTTGGAATGAGAATCATCTTTTACTCTAAGTTTGTACACTACTGGCCCCAGCACTACATGTAGTATTTCACAGGTGTCTGATATACTACATTATATTCATGTTTTGATGGTGGTATATGCCTTAAGTTTAGAGTGAAGAATACAGCACATGTCCTATGTATAGCTTTTCTGACCTGTCACTAAAGTCAAACTAAAACTCTTATACCTTTCATTATATCTTTCATCACAGAAATATTTTTTGTGACTGAAAACTTGGTATCACCAGAATTCCATGTGCTGATTGGTAGAATGAACTGATGTTAAATTCAGGATTCACCTAAGTCTAAGATGCACCTTGTACTTATGTTGTTTTGCCCAGAGAGTTTTATTAAAAATGTTTGGAAGGAGAGTGATATAAGACATTGTATACACAAGAAACAAATGAAGGGATTCACAAGCATTTTACTATTAACAGGGACACTGTTGTACAGTTTTCAAAAAATTAAAATTATTTTTTTCATGAAATGAAATCCACTGATTATTCCCATAATTTTAAATGTGATTTCCAATCATTACCAGGAAATCATTATATTTTCTTGTGTATCAATACATACTGAGCATTAAAACAGATTCTAGGCTGAGACCACACAGTAAAGTGAACTGGCAGTAATATAAGTGACAACTATGAGTATAAATACAGGTTGTAGTGAGTGAGTATTCAGTCCTTTAATACCAAATCCAAGAAAATCCCCTGTTTGTTCACCACTGGAGCAGTCCAAATTTAGAATTCTCATGTATTTTTCTATAAAGTTTAAAAATCAGTGTCCCTGACTATCATAGGCTGATACCATACTCAGTTTCCATTAATGGCAGGTATGTGACCTAATCAGTGCAGATAATTATCACTTGCCTATAAAATTGCTTTACCAGGCTGTTATTATATTGGAAGTACTCCATAAAATTATTTGCCTGAGGTCTCTAGAGGTTGTTGTCACATTAATTATATTTAAAGTAAGAAATCATATATAGCTCACTAATGCAACAACTTTGTGACTACAAACTTGATATCACCAAATTTACATGTGCCAAAAAGGTCAACATGTTGTCATCATATTTCCGCTAACTTGCAGCAAACTACTAGGGCTATAATGACAGTTTCATATTAATTTCTACTGGTATATGCTGATACTATACCCTGAGATTTTTGAAAAGTCTTGAGAAGGGCATATAACCTTTTTACATGCATACTAAATTTAAGGTTTAAGGTTTCTCATGAATTTCACTGTGATAATCTGTCATGCTGTATCACATTCTAATTCCATTGGTGTTGGATGCATGGGTTTTCAGCATTTAGAAAGGAGTATACATGCATAATGTATCTTTATTGAGTTTTCAGCACACTAGAAGTAAAAAATCATACCCAGACAGACTATCCCAGTCAACAAATGTAAAAAAATATATATATATATATATATATATATATATATATATATATATATATATATAAAAAATCAACATTTTTGTGACTTTAGACATGGTGTTAACAAAACTCTATTGATATACAGGGTGATGTGCTGCTGTCATTCCTGAAAAAATTGATTTTGAAGTCTTAAAAAATACTCAGATATGAACTAAATTAAGGGTATACCAGACATTTTACTGTGTAATATTATGGATTGCATTTTGTTTGGTTTCAGTAGGGGTGGGTACGTCTCAATATGGGGAAAGCATACATAAATGTATAAATCACATACATCACAAGACAAAGCAATATTTAAGTGACTGCAAACTCACCATTACCAAACATCCATGTGCTAAGGAAGACAGTGTATTGCTATCAGAATCAGCATACAGATGCACTGAAAAAGCAAGGGTAGAGTGGCAGTCTTGGGGGATTTGAACCTAAAATAGAAGTGTGCTTACCATATGTGTGCAACTTTTCTGTCAGTGTGCCTATGTAATATGCATGAAGGAAGTCAGTCAGCTACTGTCTAGGCACCATATATTTTTTTAGCCAATGTAAAGTATTAGTTTTAGTTGGAAAACGTAATGAGCCACATCCCTAGTAGGGGAATTCACATGTATGAAAAGCTTCTAAATGTTTAAAATTAACAGCAGTATGACACAAATGCCTCACTGACTTACTCACAAGTGTTTACTGGTATTGTTTACTGGTATTCTTCTGGATGGAGGTCATCACCCATAAACAATAATTAACTGGCATGACTGGGAAGGAAAACTTACAAAAATAATATCTCCTTAAAAAGAGACAACAGCTGTTAAGTCACAGCTAGTACATTATTATTCATTATGATTCTATGAGCAACATTATAGCAGAGATAGCTTAAGCTTGTTCAAGCCAACGATAGCCATAGTCACACTAGAGGTAGAATGACACACATACTCTGACATGACGGAGAGACTGAGACAGAGATGCACAGAGGTAATCTGTGAAGTCTCATGAAGATAATCTTTGATGAAGCTAACATTCATGCTGAAGAAGCTGCCACTGTTAGGGTAATTGGTAGTGAAACAGAAGATGATTCTGATCACACTGATGGAGACGGATCACAGATAAAAACAGACTGAGAGAAAAAAACAGCTGCAAAGATCTATGTGACTTTTCCCAAAAAATGGAGGACAGTTGTGACTATTAAAGAGATGTTAAAGAGATGTGTAGTGCTATGTATATAAAGTAACTCAGGAGACAGAAAAGTAGCAAAATGAATTGTAAGGTCACACTATGCGTGGGATAAGGTCTGAAACAGAGATGCAAGTAAAGTGACAGGGCTTGCAGTACCTAAGCTGCTGTGTCCAATGCAGACACTGGATTATGTGCTTGGAGAGCTACAAATAGTAACTACTACTGTGTGGTAAAAGGACTTCATACAAGATTCTACTGCTGTTTCTGTTTTCAAGTAAAAAAATCCCATTAATTCAAATATCTGAACTACATTGATTTCAGCAAACTGAATAAAGGCAAATGAAACAAAATGGAGACAGCACTTTAAAGCCAGGGCAAAAAAATGAGTAAGATAACCGAGGAGTGACAGAAAGAGAATCTCTCATGCAATGTGAAGAAATAACTTATTCAGGCTTGTAGGAAATAGCACTGCAAAAGATCAATAAAAGTCAATTAAGCACAGTGTGTATCTACTTATGGAGTGACAACAAAACTCAAGTTTAAGAAAGAAAAATATTAGTAATGTCTAGCTCATCACGTAAGAATACTTTTATCAAATAATATAAGTGGGTAAATGATGTTATTAGAATTCATTCATCCAGGTAGCTGGCTTTGGCTTTTATCCCTTTACATTGTAACAGTTATTTTGCAAAAGAAACTTTTTGAGTTAGTACATTCAGCGGTGTTTGGTGTTGTCAGATTGCACTGGTTCTGCCCAGTAGCAGCTCATTTTGGCTACCTCTGTATGTCTGTAAAATAGATAAAGTAAGTTTGTGTTAAGATTATTTACTCTTGGCAAATTCCATGTGGAGTGTGAGTGTGTGTGTGTGTGTACTCCTGTACCAGTCGACTGAAGTATCTCAAAGCATTTCAGACATATATGAGTTAGGATATCTTCTGCAAGATAAATGTGTCAGTTCTGTGGGGTGAGGACACCTGTGGGCAGCAACAATTCAAGATGAATGAGTGTGAGGTTGGTTTGTACTATGATCTCTGCTGTTGGTGAAATGTATTGATTATATGACATATGCAAAAAATAAATAAATAAATAAAATAATAATAATAACAAATAGGCAAGCAGAAGGACATTTTAAGTCTGTTTTTTCTAAGTGTTGCAGCTAGGCGAAGCCTGCTGTCTTTCACTGTTCCTTATTATCTCTTCATCAAAATGAAGCACTTATCTACTGCCAACTTTTTGAAAAGTATTTTCTGATGCCTACACTAAAGGTGACAGGTGCAGAGGAGGTTACCTGAGGTTGGGATACGATAAGGGTATGCAAGACTAAAGGAAATCATACAGGAAAGGAAGGACCAGATGGCCTCCTCTGCACCTGTCACTTCTGTGATTGTCATTCCCCTTCTCCTATAAGGCCTTCAGTCCCGCCAGTGTCTGATAGTCAATAATATGAGCTTTCACTTTCTAAACTCCATCCCTTAGTTATATCATCTAACATCTGTTTTGCTTTTGTCACCATGCACTCACCCTGTACTTGATACATTAGGTATTTCTTTACAATAACCCTAAAAGTCATATCTTGCCTTGAGATTTTGAGGGTGGTTACATCCTTTAGAGCAGCATTTATCGCTCTGACAGAGCACCTGTCTTCCTACTGTCTGATGTGCATTATCATGTAAAGTTACATAGGAGTGCCTGCAAAGTACCAGTCTGAAATTTACCCACAGTTTTCTGCATTAAAATGACAAGCTTGTTCCTGCATTGCCTGGAGCATTCTTTCAAGTCCACCAACACAGCCTAAAAAGCTGCAATATCAGGAGGATGAAAATAGCCGATGATGTCTCCAGAAGGTAGGTCAACTACAGAAGTGATTATTCATCGGAAATACAGCATCAGTGCAACTGTCCATTTACCTGGGACTTGCATGATACAGGTAGCGGTCTCTGGAAAACTTTAAGAACATATGAGCAGTACTATGCCAGAGATAATGTGGGCCATAAGATGTGATCACTATGCTGATGCCCATAATATTGGCATTTTTACATCAAAACACAGAATGTCTTACAGATACCGCTCATGCTGCAGGGTATTTCCTGGAGCAACTAAACCAACTACAATGGATTTTACAGGGGGCAAGAGACTAGCCCTCTGTCTGGGGATTATCATACACATGTCAACCACCTGTTTGTGCAATCAAATTGATATTAGAATGGTGATCATTCAATAACTAATTTTATATATATATATATATATATATATATATATATAAATATATATATGTATGTATATATATATATATATATATATATAGACTGATATATATATATATATATATATATATATATATATATATATATATATATATATATATATATATATATATATAAATATATATATATATATATATATATATATATATATATATATATATATATATATATATATATATATATATATATATATATATATATATATATATACACATTTATATAATTCACAAGTTGACAATAAAAAAAAATGCATAAATTCATAGAATAACAAAGTACTTCTACAATCCAATAATTGAGTTCCAGTTCTTGACGGGATACATTAAAATTAAGAAATGAGGCTGTTTAAAAAAACAGTCTTTAAAAATCCTAGCACCACTTCAGTCTGGCAAAGTAATACTCACCATAGTTTTCTTCCAGATAAATGTTTTGATTTATTCAAGAGTAGCTGAAAAGTATTAATTTTCCTAATTTTAGATACTGTTCTCATGAATAGCTTATATAAATCTGCATGCCACACTGACAGAAAAACCTTTTTCTCCACAGAGTTTGACGGCTCCATGTCTCTCACATTGTTTATCTCAGCAACTTGCTAGACATTTTATATTGGCAAAACAACCAGAACCTTGAAAACTCACATTTTTGACCACCTCTATGCCATCAAAAAAAAAAATGTTCAAACATAGCCAGACCTACAGGATTGTTTTCAGTGTTTGTCTTTTTATGTTTTGAGTAAGACAGAGGAGTTTCCACTACACAATGATCTGGATTATTTGGTAGAAAAGAAGTTACTTTGGCAGAGTTACCTGAATGCATGTGATACCCAAAGATTTAATGAACAACTTCCATTAAAATGATTGTTAAACTCCAGCTACTTAACCACCAAAGGTATCAGTAACTTACACTTCAAATGCAATTGGCAACATAATTAAGATTTATATGGACAATGACTGAGCACTTTCTAGGTTGGACCAGTCTTAATATAATCCAAACACTTTGAAGGGCAGACACATACTTTTCCCTGAACTCTGCTTAGGTCATTTTGAAGTCTTACAATTTTGTTTATTAGGATGACATTTTTATTCAAATTTTAGTTGTCCATTTTGCACCAGTTTAATTAGCATAAATAGTGTACAGCATAATTAGTCATGTATCCTTTAGTATGTCATTGCATGTTTGGTTCATTAGATATAATTGTTTTTTTTTTCTTTTAGGAATGCTATTATTCAAATTTTTCTGAATTCACATGTTGAAAGATAGCCAATTTTTTATACATTTACTGATAGCCATTTTTTGGTTATCATTCATCACAATTTTCTATTTAATTTGCAGTTTTATTTCTCAAATGAGAGGGCTTTATTTGAATTTCTTATACACCACAGTCATTATGTTTTGCTATTCCACACCAGTTTATAAGTATGTTAAAGAAATAAAGACAATCTAGCCCCACCTTTGTGGCCAGCGGTTCTCCCCTAAAAGGGCTGCACTCCATTATTTCATTTTTGCCAATGGTCTTTTTACAAAGATTGCATTTATGAAGTCCATTATTTCACTTTTGTCATTGGTCTTTTTACAAAGATTGCATTTATGAAGTCTCACATGGACACAGGCATTTAGCAAACAATCTTCTAGTCTATGGATAGCAGCTCTGATATCTTATCTGAATGGCACTCAACACAAAACATCAAAACATCCAGTATATTACTGAACAACTCAAGAGGAAACATGGCAGAATACCCCCAACTGAATTCCAGATACCCCCTTATGGGTGAGAGTAAAAGAAACCTTCTTCCATAGAGTAGGTGTTTTTACTCACTTACCACCCAAAACACAGACTGACTTACCTCCATTTCATTGCTGTTTCTCTCTTACCACATAACAGATCTACAGGGATACTATACCTGGCCATTAACTCACCACTGACATGACCTGGAGTTACCTGTTTCCACTGAGGAGGGGGTAACCTATCAATGATAATCCTTATGTACTCCCAACCAATTTTTCTGCTCACATTTGATATGAAGAAGCCCTGGTTTACTTTTAGTAAAGAGAAAAGCACTGCTTTCTCTCCATTTAGGCAGAGATCTACAACTGAACTGGGTTTACAAGTGAAGAAATTAAACATTTATTTATGCATTGTTTTATTGATCAGGGTAGTTTGACAGGGCTGTGGTAGCCTCTTTTCAGTGGAGACATAGGGAGAAAATCTACAGTTACAAAACTGAGAAAATGTATAGTTTAAAGTTACAATATGGACATGCAGTAAGTGAACAGCAATTATGTTACAGAAAATCTACAGTCAGTAAAATATAAAGTCATTACATATTAGTTAATACATATTAGTTTATGATAAATTGGCATGCACAGAGTCAGGTTTAAAACATAATTTACAATTTTACATTTATGGGTAGGAGCAGTATGGGTCAGGAGGTAGGGGACATAAGAGCATAAAGCAAAGAGGAGGTAAGAGGATGTGAGTAGTATTCTGTTATTGGCTAAAGAGCTAGACGAAGTTGTGGTAAATGTAGAAAGTTGTGAGTATATAGATTTATAGTCGCTAGCTAGGCTAACAACCACAGGGACCTTTTTAAACCTAGCCATGCATCCCAAATATATCTAACAATTTTTAGGAAACTTAAAATTATTCTAAAGAGTACATGAAGACTCATGCTTGGGTGACCAAGCATTTACAGGCTGTCTGTAGCCATTAGAGACATAGGTGGCAGACCAATTCTGATTTTCCATCCACCATCCATGTTAGGATTTAATTCAGTTAGAGAATAACTCTGCTTCACATGGATTGGAAGCCTGTTCCAGCAAAGGGTAGTCTGTGATACATATTCTTGTCCCTCCAACATGTCCTATTTATGTTGCAAGTAAGTTTTAAGTACCTTGATTGGGTAATTCCAATACGATTTGTTTTGCATATATGTAAATGGTCCATCAGAGCAGGCTCCAAGGATGCCTTGAATGTCAGACATAGGTCTCTGCTCAACAGTCTGTAGGAGACAAAGTGCAAGTAGAAGGCTTTGACACAATCTGCATAGAACATGCTGTTTACACCTGGTATCCTTGTTTGTGAGGAACCACTTTGGATGTCCCATTTCTTGCATGTGCCAGATCAGGTACACATCATAGGTGGCTCTGTACTCAATGAGTGGTCTGATGAGGGCCATATATGGTGGGACAATTACTTCTTTGGACCTAGATGCCATACACTTACTTATAAGATGCGTAACAGAGAATGATTTTCTTACTAGTATAGACAAATAATGAACAAAGGCCAGGTTACTGTATATATGCGTCCCGAAATCCCTCACTACTTGGTCTACTCTTAGGAATGTGTTATCAATGAGGTAGTTTCCTGAGATAGCTGACTTCCCTAATTTCACTATTATGCATTTCTTGGCACTGAGTTTTAGACTGTGGCTCTGGCACCAGTTAAATGTCTGACTGAGTCATCCTTGGATAATATTAATGTTTTAGGAACTAGTTTGCAATCATCTGTAACTTGGTCAGATAGAGGCCCTTGATACTGGCCTTGACGTCAGAGAAGTAGATACCAAAAAGGAGTAGACCCAGCACAAATCCCCAAGAGACTCTTCTAGTTATTGTCCTCTTTGTAGAGGTGGACTCCCCTATCCCAACTGTTTGTGTCCTATCCAAGAGCCACCTGGCTTTCCAGTGGGTGATGTGGGGGTTTATAGCTAATTCTAAGAGTTTGTCTGTAATGTTCAAGTGGGTATTGTATTAAATGCCTTGGTTAAGACAAGGTAGGCTTATGCACCATTTTGCACTTATCCACTGATTTGCTGACCTTCTGGAAGTCCACCAGGTTAAGAAGGCATGATCTGCCCTTAACAAAACCAAACTGGGTTGGATCCAGTGTCTGAAGATTTCCTGTCTCATTGTTAATCATATCTATGATAATTCTTTCTATGGTTTTGCATATGAGACTAGTCACACTTGCATATGAGACTAGTCAGACGTCTGGATCAGTAGTTACTGGTACTAGCAGATGATCCAACCCTTGTCTAGAGGAATGACCTTTGTAATTCTCTATTTGCATTGCATGAGACCTGTCTGATGCGTATAGTTAAATAATGACTCTAGTGGTCTTGATAGTCCATGCTTCATGCTATTTATGAGGTGTCATAGAATATTGTCTTGCCCCATCAATGTGGTATTTTTGACCTTGGTGAGCATGATGAGGACTTGCTCCCTAGTGATATTTGGGGTGGGTTATGCTTATTCATATTTCTTGAGTGGTGGCTGAGGGAGAGCGAGAGAGGTGTAAAATTGAGCTGAATTTGTCAACCAGTAAATTTTCTATATGTTTCTTGCTAAGTGTAGATGGCCCCATTTACAAGTAGTTCTGCACATTGCTGTGTACTGCCTTTGAGGTTGCAGACACAGATAAAGAAAGCCTTATTAGTTGACCTTGGTCTGGGAAGCTACTTTTCTTCAAATTTAGCTTTAGGAGACAAGACTTACCCTCTGAGTTGCTTGTTTAGATTGATGACAGTTTTTATCTTGCTAGGCATTGCACTTCCTTTTCTTCCATTTGTTTAACAACCTATTGATGATGGGATTCTGACAGGGTGGCTTGTTTTTTGAGTTTATTCTGTGCTTATTCCTGGTAGACACAATCATCCCTATCTAGCTATTAACATTAGTATACAGGGTCTCTGTCAACAATTCCATATAGGCAGCAGTGTTTTCAGGGTTTGGGAATGCCTTGATATTTTGGCATATTATCCCTTAATAATAGCAAGTTTACCTTAGAGTAGTTCCTAAGTTTTCCAGGGTTAGCAGGTTTCCCAGTTTTTAGTTTTATTTCACATCTGACAGCTTACCATAGAGGTACTTTTTCAGTTTTCTCCAGTGTTAGTCAGGATCATATACAGTATGTTTTTGCCCCAGCAGGTGTATGGACTATCTTGTCCAGGGTGTTTGTGTTGACAAAGTCCAAGAATCTCTGAGCCTGCTAGTTTGGGGGCATGTATAATTCCAGTGTTAGAGTAGGGTAGTTGAAGTAACCCATGAATATGATACTGAGGTGAATGGTGAATGTTTTCAGTAAGTTTAAGTATAAGTAATAGGTTTCCGAGGGGGAACTATAGCTTATAAGGATATGGCATGTAACTTTGCCTGTGGTAATTTGGACATGGAGACGTTCACCTGTGTCACCCTGCTTGACCATCTTTTGAGGTATGCTTCTTTTTTACGTAAATCAAGAAACGTCCACCTGGTGTAAATGTGTTGAAGACCTTGTAGCCCTGCACTATCAGGGTCCTCTCCACAGCTTTAAATCATGTCTTGACAATTGCACAAACATCTACATTTTCTAGGGTGAGGAAAGCTTGGAGGGAGTGGAGTTTCTTGCTTAGACTTCTGGCATTGAGCAGTAACACCTTTAGATTTTCTAGGGTTGATTTTGCTATGTGAGTAGGTTTGTCAGTTTGAGTTGGAGTTTTGCTGGAGGGAAGAAAATGTAATGGGAGTGAGTAGAGACAGTAGAAGTGACAGTAATGAGTAGAAGACATCAGGAGATGTATACTTTGTTTGTTGAGGTATACAGGGGTAATGTACATGTGTAAGAGCCAAGGTAGTCAAGCCCTGGGAGGTGCAAGAGCAGAGTTGAGTGTTTTAGTGATATTTTAGCAAGTATTAGAATCTGCATAGGATGGTTTGTTTGGTAGGGTCAGATGTTGGGTTGGGATGGAATTTGCAGATTTTGGAGACAATCTGAGAACAGTAATAAAACAACAGTTGTGGGTTTACTAATGGTTAACAGGAATGTTTCTGTGGAGCACAGTGATTGTAAAAGGGTGTAAGATTCCAGTAACATTTGATGTGCAGGACAGTTTTGTTACTTGCAGTTTATATTATGAACTGTTATTAAGTGGGTAACAGAAAGATAGTCTAGAAGTTCTAGCCAACATTACTGTTTTATGGCTAGGCAGTGGTGGGATTTTGCAAACTGGTTAGGGACAAATTTAGCTATCTTGCTATAGCTTCATTCAGTTTTTGTTAGTAGATATTGGTGAAGATGGAGCAGCATATAGTACTGAAGGTGGGAAATATACAGAGGATTTTTTTGTGTATGATGCAGATTTTGGTGTGAAAAGCAATAACTATTTTTTCTTTGCATTCCTCAGGAGGTGAGAATTAATGAGCCAGGTCTGTACAGAAGAAAAAGATTTTTTGGTTCATAGGTTCATAGATTGGTAGGAGATTACTAGGCTAATGCCTTGGGTTCTTACAAGCCTAGCCCATATAATCTAATTTTGCTCAATATATGACCCTTAGGGGCAACAGGATGGCATGGCTTTGTGCTTATGTTTTGATTATCTTACAGACTGATCCCATCCATAAGGGACATAGGCACTACCACAAGTGAGAATTTCTGATTCCCCATCCATTGATCCAAAATGCATTTTGAAAAAGGTCAGTGAAGGGCTCTGCTTAGTGTGAATAAGAAGCCTGTTTCAAAGAAGTGGCAATCTCTGAGATACATATCTGTCTCTCCAACATGTTTTGTTTGAGTTGCTGACTAAGTTTAGGATCACTATAATGGGTGACCCTTGTACTGTATGACTTTTGGATGTGTAGCATCAGGGCTGGATTTGTAAGAGCCTTTTAGGCCAGGTATATGCCACCCCATAACAGTCATTAGGAGACAATGTAAAGGAATAGGGCTTTTAGTCTATCCATATAGGACATGTTGTTTACACCATATATTTTCTTTGTGAGGAACCTCTGAGGTCACTCCAGCTGCTGTAAGTGTCTAATCAAGTACATGCCTAATGGCACATTGCACTAAATTATTGGTCTAATGAATGTTGAGGTCAGTGGAAATATAACTTCCCTGGATCTGGATGTCATATTTTTATTTACAAGTTGTGTCATGTAGAAGGACTTCCTCATCAATGTAGACACATGATGGTTAAAGTTCAGGATACTATTTATCTGTGTACACAGATCTCTCATGTTAAGGGTGTGATACTGACATTGTAATTTGCAGGGGTATCTGACTTCCCAAAGCGTATGATAAAGCATTTTTCACATTTAGTTTTAGGCCATCATTCTGGCACCATTCATTTATCTGATCTAGACTCTCCTGAAGGATATCTACATCACTGGGGGATTCAATTATTGCCCCCAGCTTGCAGTCATTGCAAACTTTGTCATCCACATTAGCCATGTGGCACACCGCTAGTAACTTGCCTCTTGCTGTATCTGAATTCACCCATCTTTAATCATGTGTCTTTTCCACAAGCCAACTGGCATTTTCCTGAAATTCTAGGATGGACTAAGCTGTTATTATCAGTGTGGCATCATCAACATACTGAATGACACTTGTGTCATTAGTAACAGTATAGAGGTCATTAATAAAAATGTTAAAGGGTATGGAGTCCAAGATTTAACCTTGTGACACTCCAACTAAGATAGGTAAGAATGGTGAATATCCGTTCTGCCATTTTACTACCTGTAGTCTATTAGTCAAATGGCTATGGAACGAAGAGAGGAAGAGGGTGAAGGTGGATATGAATGGTGAAATTAAGGAGACCCATGATAATGCTGTGGTATGATCTGAAACCGTGCTGGGCAGAGGAGAAGAGAAAGTTGTAATGTAGTAAGTGTTTGAGAAGTTGAGACTATACACTTTTCAAAGATTTTTGATAATGGAGAATGAATGGCTATAGGGTGGTAATTATAGAATTTAGTAGAGTCTCTTCCTTTGTGTAAGGGACAAATTAGTAACTTTTTCCAGATAATTGGTGTATAGTTTTTTTGGATAGATTCATGACAACAGAGACATGATATGTTAAAGTGTCGGCAGCCATGCTAATATATTCTGAGGGAAGACTGTCAGTAGTGAGTGTATGGGTTTTAACTTATGAAGTAGTTTTGTGATGTTAGAGATTTGAACAGGGTTCAAGTGGATGACAAGAATTTTAGAGGATAGTTCTGTGGGGATGGAGGAGAGATGCAGTAGGTAGGTGGATGGAGGTTTATGAGGGAGATGACAAGAATATATGAAGTGTGAGTTGAGATGGTTATAAGTAGGTTTGGTACGGTTAGTGGTAATAGGTGTTGGTTTTGCCAGGAAGCCTGGATTTTACAAATTCTTAATGGCGAACCAGAATTTGGGGAGTTCTTAGGGTGGGTATCTTGGAATGAAGAGTAGTTTGTTTATTTATCAGATCTGATGAATGTTTGGTGTGTTTTGGATCTCTCTGAAGTTTTAGACATTGGTCTCTGTTTCATTATGAAGTCAAGATTTCCAAGCGTTATCTCTAGTTCTCATTAACTGTTTAGTAGTTTTTCTGAGCCAAAAGATGGGGTTAAATTTGATTATTTTGCATCTGGCTGGGGCTTAATGTTTTAACAGAGAAATGTGACATTAAAATATGCAACTACTTCAATCCAAAGGGAAAGTTATTAGTAAATTCCAGTTCCAAGCTTTCAGTGTTTCGATGCATGTATCTTTGTTAAACTCAGATAAATTGATGGCTATTGTATAACACTGGTATTTTTGCAGGTACACTAGCAATCTTCTAAAAAAGATTCTGTGGTGGTCACTGATAGGGTTTCAAAGGGCACTAGTGGAGATCATGTCACTTGGGTCATTGGAGTGCTTCCTGTGTCCAGATGGAGAGGCAATGAGTCATGAGAAGTTGTATGGATTTATGAGAGCGGTAGGGTTAGGAGTGCAAATCAGTATTTGCATCACCTAGGATGATGGTGTCTGTTGATATTGGTGGATAACCAATATAGAAGGTCCTGTAAAGCTGAGTTCTTGTTACCTGGGGGAATGTAAACAGTGACAAGACAAACAGTTTTGTGATCATTTCAGAGGTAAAGGAGTATTTCAGCATTGCCGATGGAGGGTGGGAAGACTGGATATGATGAGAGTAGCAGTGAATTATTATACAGAACTGCTATAATCACTGCTTTTTCTGTCTAGTTGCAAGATGTTGCAGTTTGGAGGAAGTATTTCGTTTTTCTTAATGATGTGCTATAGCTAAGTTTCAGTTAAAACAAATCTCAGGGGTGTGAAGTACAAAACAAGCATGTTGTTTAGATATTTTATTGCATATGCTTTGGTAGTTCATGTGATAAAGGAAAAGTATGGAGTTGAGATGTTTGTTTGAATATGTGCTATTAATTTATGGAGACATGGTGCTGTGGTGATTGAGTGGGAGGGTAGGAATAGCAATGGTTTACACTGATGAGTAAGCATAGAAAATCTGAAAAATGATATATACATAGATGATCTAAACAACAGATATATGTGCAATTATATAACTGGATTAGAAAAGGGAGAACAGAGTTAAAGAAGGAGAAATATAATTATTGGTGATATGGGCAGTAGGAGCTACGTTAGGAAAGCTAATAAAGACCATTAAAATGAAAGAGGGGACTAGATTATGTGTAGTGAGCTTAGAGTAATTGTGGAGTGGTAAGCTGACTCACCATTTTGGGTGAGTGAGTTAATCAGGTGGCTCAGGTGTTTGGGAAGTATAGGTACTATGTAGTTGAAGATATAAATTTCAGTGACGTGTTCTTTAGATGGACAGTTGCATTCAAACTGGTTAGTGAGTACTGTTTAAACTGTGGCCTGAATAGGGAGTAGTTTATGTGAACAGTTAAATCAGGGAGAATTGACTGCAATGGCTTTGAGATCAGTACAGAGAAGCAATGTCTATTATAGTCCAGTCTGAAAAATGGATTTTGTGGGGTAAGACCAGCGCTGGCCTGCCTTCTTAGATTACAATTTTACATAGCAGTAAACAGTTTTTAAGAGGGAGAGAGTGGAAGGGGTTTCAAGTCTGAGTATTTTGAAGAGTAAGGAAACCAGGCAGTCTGACCAGGAATGTACTGGAAGCTACTTAGCCTTTGAAAAAATAAGGCAGTGGTGTACATTCCATGGTGAGTTAGTTATTAATCAATATATTTTATTGGAGAGGGTCCAAAGGGTTCCAGTGATTTTAGAAAGAGGCAGATGCCAACAAGTGGAAGCCATATTTAAGTTGAGCAAAGACAATGCTTTTCCTATTGAATCCCTTGCAGGATGTGAGAGGAAATGAGATATTTGATGGCCTAGAAGATTAGACTGTTGATTCTAGCTCTCACTTTTTCTGTGTGCTCTTGGAAGTTTAGTGATTGCTCTAGCCATATTCCCAAATATCTAAAACAAGTTTCAGTAGGATTGGTATCACAGTCAAGGATATTAAATGACTGGAGGACACCCTTTTATTGATGCCAAATAACATGGACTTTACATTTTTGGCACTGAGGAGTAGTGTTTTGGAATTTAGACAGTGCTACAGCTGAAGAAGCTACTTTTGAAGTTGTGTTTGAACTCTTTGATGTGAGGGATCAGTCCTATAGATTGAGGTATCATCTGCCTAAAGAAGTAGTGGGTAAATGGGGCAAGTCTAGGGGGGGGTTGCTGATGAATGCTGAGAACAGAAGAGGTGATAGAATGGAGCCCTATGTGACTCCAGAGTGAATGAAGGAATTGTTGGATAGATTAAGTCTTATATCTACCTGGAATGAACAATTAGATAGAAAATCATTGAAACATGCAGTGGTATCAGGGCTGATCCCAAGGTCTTCCAAATAGAGAAATATCATTGATTGGTTAAGAATAGAATGGTTTAAGTTAATGAACAAAACTCCAGTTAGAGTTCCTTTATCCAAATTAGTTGAGGTTATCAATCAGGGTCCGTGGAACAATCACTGTGCTCCTACCAGCCTAAACTCCGTGCTGTTCAATGGAGAGGAGATGCTGTTTTTGTTGTTTCTGTTGTTTGAATTTTCTCATTCATTGTAGATGTAAGGAGTAAAAAAGAAATGGATACTGGCATATAAAGTTAAGTAAGACAACAGATGCTACAGATAAATAAGAGCTGAAGATAGCAAGGAGAGAGAGAGAGAGAGATGGGTTAAGAAATAATAAGCCTTGTGTTATAGATAAGGAAGGAGTAAGGGAGAAAGTGAGCAGAGAAGTGCGAGTAATAAGTGTTGCCATGTCCACTGTTAAGGTATCCAGGTGTCTTTCTCTGAAAAACTACTACATCAGAACTTCTATGAGAACTGAGTTTTTCCTTGAGTTTAAAGTAGAAAATTGTAATGGTTTGCTGTTAAGTGTGTAATCATACACTCCAGAGAAAAACATGCAATCATTAGAGGATATCTCCCTCACATAGGAAAGGAAGAAGATGGCTATATTTATCTTGGGTATATTTTCTTTCCAATTGTGGAAGACTTAGACGGTAGTGAATGTGTTATGACTTTAGTCCTGTGCTCATAGTATGAGATGTTTCAATGTACACAATATGAAGTGCTGCAGATGTTCTCAAATATAAGGACATGCAGTTCTGGTAACTTCCCTGGATAGATGCTCCCAGTGATAAATCATCTCTAGCTTCACAACATCCTGCTTAAAGCAGCATGAGAATCAGAACACCATAGACTCACAAGCTTGGGAACACCGAATGCAGCTATCATATTGCTACAGTGCTTTGCAGAGAGGAAGATCCATATGTCATAAGTTCTTACATATTTCAATCATGGTGAGGTTAACATGTCCTGTGAACTTAAATGTCTGGTCCAATATACAGCTAATCGTCTGCACATCATTTAAATTACCTACTTCTAAGGAAAGTCCTGCCCTTATGAAGTTTCTTTGTGCAAACAGAACAGCTTTGGTTTTACTTGGGCTGAGGTAATGGATATTTAGTTATGTAAATCTGTGTATTAACATCAGGTACATCAATACAACTATGCAGTATCCAACAGCTGCCGCGTCCTCCTAATCAAACACACATGCACGCGCACACACACACACACACACACACACACACACACACACACACACACACACACACACACACACAGACAGACACAAACACATGCACACACATGCACACACACACACACACACACACACACACACACACACACACACACACACACACACATACACACACACACACACACACACAGACACACAGACAGACACAAACACACACGCATGCGCACACGCGCACACGCGCACACACACACACACACACACACACACACACACACACACACACACACACACACACACACACACACACACACACACACACACAGACACAGACACACACACACACGCACACACACACACACACACACACACAGACACACACACACAGACACAGACAGACACACACACACACACACACACACACGCGCACACATGCACGCACACTCGCATACATGCACACACACACGCACACACACACACACACACACACACAGACACAGACAGACACACACACACACACACACACACACACACACACACACACACACACACACACACACACACACACACAGACACACACAGACACACACACAGATACACACACAGACAGACAAACACATACACACACACACACACTCACACACACACACACACACACACACACACACAAAGACACAGACAGACACACACACACACACACACACACACACACACACACACACACACACACACACACACACACACACACACACACACACACATACAAACAACTCCTTGCCCCCATCTTCCCAATGACACCATCAATCAAAAGTGGAATAACCTGTCATTTGCCTGGGAAATATATTAATATTTCCACAGGTTCAATCTGTTGTAACATTTTATTTATTTAATTATGTGCCTGCTTATTAACTGTAAGTTGGCTAACCATTCAGTCTTTGTCAGAAATTAGCACAACCAAAAGCAATACAAAAGGCATATACAATAAACAGGCATAACAACAGGCAAACTGACAGAGCAATGCATGCAATCACATTTAGCAAAAAGCAATAATATCAACCAAAATATATTTTTAACTAAATTATGCATTGCATAGGAATATCGTAATACAACAAAGGTAACATTTTCTAGCTTTGGTCGTTATTCAGTACAACTGGAAAGATAAAAACTAGAAGTCTGACAAAGTAAAAAACAAAGCTGGGGATTATCTAAAAATTTTTTGAACGTGATGTAAAGAGTGCCGATGGTAAGGAATCCAAAAAACTTTGCTTTGACAGTATTCATTTTATTAACATTTCCAATATCAGCTAAAATGGAGTTCCATACTACTGGTTCACTTTGTAAAAAAAGCCTTTTCTAGTGTCAGGAACAAAGGCAGTCTTCCTGAAAGAAATAGCAATATATTGTGAGATCTAAAAGCTTGTAAATCAGTAGAGGGCAAAGGTTATATTTAAATAACACAGAGGATTATGATGGGGCCACCAATCATAAGAGGCTTATTATGTGTTCCAGACATGGATGCCAGGAAATTCACCTCAAAAGTGAGGAAGAGATGAATCTTGGCATCCATGTCAAGAACACATAATTCAAGGTTATGTTGTGTGACACAATCATAATTCTTTGTACTATACGGAGCTTTATCGATCCATGTACTACTAATTACATGGAAAAGTGTTTTGCTGGATTTCAAAGCTGCAAGTCATTTAGCAGACACCATCAGAAAGGCACTGTAATACAGTCCATTATGTTTACATTTGCCTGTCATGCCTCTCAACTGTCTAGATTTTTGAATAATGTCTAGATTATTGCTTCATGTTTGTGGTCTGTTCCTCATAAAATCTGTGGTTTTTGGACAAACCACTAAGGACTGAAGTCACTAACTAAAGATATACCTTTGATTTTCAGAGTTTGTATCCTTCAGAAAAGGTATGCTAACACATCCATTTGTTCTAGTGCATTTCTACATTAATAGAGGAAGTCAAGGATATGTTACCGGTATGGACAGCAGGCAGGAACCGCTGCCATTTGTTGGTTATACTGTGATAGGTGGTCTTGGATTTTCATGGAAATTCTTTCTGCTCTCTGTAACTCAGATTAGTTAAGATGAAGCAAGGTTTGAACAGCTTGCCTCTTTCCTTAATATTGTCCTAGAACTGGGCACCTGACCAGATGCATGGAGGAGACGTGTTAATTTTATCTCAGCTGACTGAGTAAGACTGCTTGGAATATGCCTAGTAGAAATTTTGGAGTTAAAAACCTTTCCTTTGAGTCCTGACATTTGTAGCAGATTGGTAGATTGTTTAGTTGTGGTACAATTCTGGTTGTCTCTGTATTATCGACTGGTAGATATCTGCTACCACAAGTATATTTATTCATCATGATGGAAGGAAGCGGTACAGTAATCCAATATGAGCTACGGGCAAACCTGAGTTCTATAGAGGTCCTATCTAACTTAATGAGGAGGTGCATCAAATAAAAACAGCACTGCCAGGCACGACATATAGTTGGCAGCCATTAGGCTTGTTATGTGGCAGCAACAAACTGAACTGGGACAGCAAAGGGCAATTGTTGCAACCCATTGCAAGAATACATAGGACTTGTAAATTCAGTCACAGGCCATAAAGCAAAAGCCTGAAGATATGGAAAAGGGGATCAGACATAACAATCTATGCATCATCGGTATTTCTGGGAAGGTAAAAGGAATAGAGGCCATTAATTTTATAAGGCAAGAACTGAAAGCTCTTCTGGACAGTAATGTAATGCCAGTGATTGAAAGGGCACATTGTGTTAATTCACAATATTCTAACAACAATCTACTCAGGCACTTTATATTTAAGTGCCTGGATTTCAATGATCTTGAAAGGATCTCATGGAGGGCCAGGGAGCTGGGGGACAAACTGTCAATTGTGGGTCATGCTGTTTGTATTGCACTTAATTACAGTGTGGCCTTGTATAAGCGGAGGAAGACAATGGGTGTGTATTTGAGGAGCTATAGAGAGAGCTGGGTTTCACTGTCCAATTACAGCATCCTACTACAATTTTCCTGGCAATATTGGCCATAAGAACATTGAAGAATTCCTTTCTGGCAGAACTGTGTAATTAATGGTGGTGTGTTGTCAGCAGCAGCAGCATCCCAGCAAACACCTCCAGGTCCTGGGGAAAAAATGGAACAGACTCCCTGTATGTCACCAAAGATATCCCATTAACATAAGAAAGGGAAATAGGACAGGCAGGGAGCTCCAAGCACAGGGAAACCATCTAGCCTAAGGGAGAAGACTTTGAGCATACAACTGGTATTATCTGACAGATTCCGGTCACTGCTGGAAATGTAAGAAGGTGGCTTTTTTACACTGAAAACCCCAGCTGAAGAGGTTTCCAGCAGAGAGCAATCATCGGCTGAGAAAGTGGAAGATCATGATGAAAAAGATTGCCCTGGTGGCTCACCCCTGAGAATGCATTAGCAATGAGCAAAGTATCTTTTGGCTCTTCTCTCTCTCTCTCTTTTTGGGTTGCTTCTGTGGTCTTGTTGGAAAGCACTCATGTGCACAGCAGTGAACTTTGCAGACTTAGCAGCTGCAGTATTGGTTTTAGATTACTCTCAGGACCTTTTTTAAGGGCTTAAGGGAGAAGTTTGGATATAATGCATTTGGGATGACTGTGACTTTCTTCAGTTTCTATAGGTTATGATATGTTCTGCATGTTAGAGGAGGTATAGTTTGGTCCAGTTAGGGGGCCTACGTCATATCACTGAATAGCCACATTGTCAAACATCATCTCATCAATAATGCAGGCTGTTAACCCCCCACACCCCCTTTCTAATTATATATAGCAACTCCAAGATTGCACTACCGAGGGGAAAAGGGCATATTTCCTGATCCCTACCATAACACAATCTCAGAATAGTTCAAAGGCCTGCATTGTCAACTAGATGATACATTCAACAATGTGGCTTTTCACTGATATGACTTAGATTGCTTTTGTTGATATCACTCGTCTCTGGTGTGGTTGGCTCAGAATTAGCAGTGTTCACAAGCAAATTGTTTACCTTCTTGTGTTTGTGTCTTATTTTTTTCTTTTTAAGCTATCTGTGGATGTTTTGGACTGAGGTTTTCTAGTGTTAAACAGTTTTATTGTGTGAGTGTTAGGACTTCATCTAACATACTCTGGTGTAATATTTCTAGATCCTAACAGGTGATAACAGTAAAGGACTGGTTGATGTACACTTACGCTCAGCCACAAGTCTCTGTAAGGACGGATAGAAAGGATATAAATCACATGTTACTCGGGATGTTATATGTCTAAGCTGGAATGTTTGTGGGGGGATCCATGTTCAGGGGGATGTCCACAGGTAGGCTGTTTTAAAATATCGCATTTGGTTCTCCCCTCATATAGGGATACTCTAGGAAATCAAGGTTAGACACGAGATGGTGAAGTCTTTTTTACTAACACAGCCAGGGACCAAGTATACTGGTTAAACCACCTCATTGAAAAGAGAAGTTGCCATCTTACTATACAAGGCACTGAATTGGCAGGTAAGGTCGAGCTCTACAGATAAGTTAGGGAAATGGGTTATCTTATTGATGAATGTGAGTTTTGGCCCAGTAATGCTGGAAAATTTCTACAAACACAATGGAGGTGAGAGGGGTCCACTTTCAGAATTTAGCAAGGTGTCGGGGAAGGTTGACACATAATCCCCATATAGTTGTGGGGGACTTCAATGTGGTAATGGACCCAGAGGTTAATAGGTGCCCCAGAGGGCAGAGCTGGCACCCTAGAGTTTCTTGCCTCTTAGATTTAGTTACTGAAATATTTGGGATATGTGGCATTTGGGTAGCCCATAGAAGAAATAAGCAACATTACATAAATTATCTAATTCTTGTTTGTTTTTTAATCAAGAAGCATCTTTATCAAATCATCACTTACTACATAGGCAATCATACATTTATACAAATGAAAACAAACTACACTGTCACAATCTTAGTTGCAAGCCTTTTTACATCACAATCCATACTGACACACTCCTAGTTGCAAACATTATACATCACTTATAATCAACCCAATCATTTCAGTCAAACATTACATAACTCATTTAATTCTTGCCACCTTTTAAACATCATTCCTCCCTTGTATGCATGTTCCCACAATTCCCATTTTTTCTTATGTAGTCTGCTCCTACATTTTTCTAAAGATCTCAGTTCCAGTTATTTTATATCTGATATTTCTTAGCATAAACTGCTGGCAAGAAAATGTAAAGAATATAAGCAATAACTGAGTATTATGACCCTAGAGGATCAGAAGGGGAGAGTGTGTTATGAACCCCATGTAATTAAAAGAATTACAGTATATCCAGCTCAAATAGATTGGCTATGATGTCAACTCACATTGGAGGAGGTTCACTGGGCTATTGATAGTCTACATGGAAGGAAAGAAGCAGGGCTGAATGGGTTACCCAAGGAGTATTTTATTTAAGTGAGAGCTGGACAGGCATCTGCTGGGTTTATATTCCGCAGTCAGTGAACAAGATTACTTCCCCAGGTCCCATTCACGTTGTCGAATTGCGAAAATAGCGAATGGCTACAATATCGAAAACGCCATTCATCGAAATGTGTTTTGTGGGGTTGCGGTATAGTGGGGATTGGAATATTTGCCCTTTCCTCACTGTATTGTGATCTCGGAGATGGTATATATAATTAGCGGGGGTAGTGGGGGGTGCAGCCCCCCACAAAACACATTTCGATGAATGGCATTTTCAATACTGTAGCCTTTTGCTATTTTCACGATTCGACAATGTGATATAGACGCACTTCCCAAAGGGTAAAGCTGTGGCTAAAGTGATTATGCTACCAAATCCGGGAAGGACTTGTCTGAAATCTGTAATGTTCATTCCATCTCATTGTTCTAGACTGAATAGAAAATTTTCACCAAGATGCCATCTAGTAGATTGGATAAGATAATCCCGCAGGTGGGTGATTACAATGACAAGGGTTTTATAAATGTAAGGATAAGCAGTCCAGATCTGGTCAGATTAAGGCTTAACATCAGTGGCATTACTGATAGATTTTGGAAGGTTTTTGACAGTGTCAATTTTATTTTTATATGGGAGATTATGTCCAAGATGGGATTCCTGGCAACCTTTATACAATGCCCAGACTCTTATATGGTAATCCATCATTATAGATTTACTCAAATGAATGTTTACCATCATGGATGAGTACTAGGCAGGGCTATCCATTCCCCCTGCTGCTTTTTGGCCTGGAGGCTTAAGTGGTCTAACAGCATCTTCTATTAGAGCATGGACACTGTGGAATTCCATTTCAGGGTTTGGAAGTCCAATTCTCCTCTTGTTGTGCTGCTGATTGCATGATGTGGCTCAATCATCAAGGGCCCCAAATTAAAAAAATTTTATTGTCACTGCAGTGCTTGTTAACTGTGATGGGCCTAAGTGTCAAAGTGAACAAATCTGTAATCTTCCTACTAAATTTAAAAACCCACATTCAGCTACATATGGACGTTATAACTCAATGCACTTGGATACCCACAAGATCATGACCCTAAATGACAGTGCAGTAGAAAAATAGGTTCAAGACACACTAAACACATACAAGAGGCTCACACTTCCTTTTCTAAGTAGGGACCAGATGATCAAGGTATTCATCTTGGCTAAGATTGTGTACCTTCTGATACATCTTCCCTCACTTACCTTCTCAAAAATTCCAAGAAGTTAATACGGGACTTTATCTGGGAAAGAAAGATTCCCAGGATTGGCTGGCACAAGCCTTGACCTCTCATCAGTTTGGAGGCTTTGCCTTACCCAATGTTTTTGCCTATGGGGTGCAGTTGTTACTTTAACGGGGATCATATAGATCTTTGCAGAGTTTGCACACATCTCAGAAAAGCACTCGTCTTCAAGGTCTGGGACACAGAGAGCATGGAATGTTGGCTTGAAAGCTAGAAGGGGGAAGCTTAGAAAATCTGAAAACCTCTTTTTAAGTTCAGGACTATGGTGTAATGCACTCATCTGTCATGGTACCCACCCATTATGGTGGACAACCTTAATTTGGTTGGGGATTCTATGGGTTAAGGATCTCTGGAACCAGCACGCCAGTCACATCATCCCCCTTTTGGTGCTTAATGCTCACTTTCAACAGGTTGGGTCCTTCAGGTGGCAATACTTTCAGATGATACACATCAAGCAGCTGACCTGGTTGTGACCCCAGGTGATTGCTTTTATCATATCCTTAAGAAAGGAGTGCAATCAGGTAACTGGCTTAAATTAAAGGAACTTGATTTAACCATTATTCCTTCCATGGATGAGCTGAAGGAATAAGACTGAATGGGAGGGTATGTTGAGAGAGAACATTCCCCACCAAGATTAGGAAAGTTGTACCGGAGGCCTACTACACAACTAAAACTTACCAGTTTTACATTAACAAAATTCTTGTTAAATTGGCAACTTACCCCTTGGACTTGGCCCATTGAGGGAAAAGTAGGTGAGCATCCACGTGATCAGAAAATAGTGGTAGAACCAAGTAAAAACAAAACTAAAGTGACACGGATGGTGTGCCACACAAAAAGCAGACAATTCGTATAGCAAGAAAATATATAACAAAACCAAGTGTTCACTCTGGACAGTATAATGACATGGAACTTTCTGCTGGCATGGAAATTATTCCTGACCCATGCAGTGCAATGGACTTTAGCTTCAGTACCAAACACATGCAACATACAGGGTCATGTAGTTTCATTTATTTTAGTTACAGTAAAAGTAATGAATAGAGGCATTAGACTCACAAACTAGTTACATCTTGGAACAGCACTCCTGCAAACGAATTATTGAGAAGAAACAAGATAATTGTATAAAACTTTGACAAATGTCTACTGGAAGGGAAATAGTTTTGGAGCATAATGTTTCTTCTCTTATTGAGCCTTTTTACTTGAATATATAAATTAAATTGACAAACAATCAGAATGAGAAACTAATGCATTTAAGAGAGTTTTTACATTTTCATTTCAGGTAGTGAAGTTTTATGATGTAATGACAGTGTGCATTGTTTAAAAGAGAGTTATATTTGTGACAGAACAAATTTTCCAGATGCAGAAAGCTATATTAAGGAGTTCTAGCTGTAGGATAACTCATTTAATCTTGGTGTGAATCCATTTGCACAATTTAGGTTCAAAACAATGGTGAATGGAACAAAACTAAAATGCAAACATTCTAAACATAAGGATTTATTTGCTTTTATGTGCTCATTGTACAAGCTAGCATTAATATTGTTTTTTACCCAGTGTCAGTTACATAGCATGGTAAATGTTATAATAAACAGTGTTGAATAAAATGTACTGCTGGATTTAATTACTGTAAAAAAATTACATGAACAAGTGAATGGCCTGAAAGAAACAGGTTTCAATGGCATTCAGTATTTTTCGAGTTCATACTTCTGTGTAATATATTTATCATCCCCTCAGAATGTAATATGATAAACAAGGACCTAATCACACGTCACATTTTTTATGAATCTTCCAATTGTAAACCTGCTTTATATAAATTCTTAAAGCAAATTTTAGTGTTAGCAATAAGCCATACAGACAACCAGACTGTCATATTGATGCAAATACTTAACATCCTACTGATGGCTTCCAATGTCCAATCAGCTGAAACAATATTTTTTAACCATTTTGGCAAGCAAATTCACATTTTCATTCCCATCACAAAATCAGTAAAACAGGAGGAAATATTTTGTTAACTTTTATAAGTTTAGCTGAATTAAAACTGTGTGCATTTCTATGAAGTGTTTCATCAATAACTTGCTGCATCACAACTCTTGGGAGTAGACATTTCCAAATTGTTAATTAATTTGAATTTCCTCCAACTATTGCAGATTTCTTTTTCCTAGTCCTGAGTAGAAGGTGGAAAACTGGTAAATAAAAGCTGTATAAGCCTGCATTAGGGGTTTGGTAATAGGATAAAATTTATCCTGAAGTGGTTTCTAACGTACATTTGTTCATAGGAAACAGAATGATGATTTCACCGTTCAGTAATCTGTGTCATTTTAATTTAGCTGAAAATGTGTTTTACTGCATTGCAGTCGGTCATGAAGGATATGATTTGAAGAAGCAAGCCAGGGAAAACATGAGGTATGTAAAGCTGTAATACATTGGCATCATCAAGCACTGCAGTATTAAATAAGCACCTCATAAGCATGACCACAGCAGAGACACTAGCTTTAAGTGCCAATTCAATATCTCTGCAAGCTGTTTGCCTCAGAGGTTGGATAATCTAATTCTTATACTATTGGCTCTGTTCCCACATAAGGTATCTGGGATAAATCCCAAAAGGCCATCAGATGAGCCATGGGATGCGGTGGCACCTTTATTACAATACATGCATTTGGATAGCACATATAAAAACTGTTAATGTTGTGTCTTCTAATTTATTCTACATCTTGAAAATAATCAGGAAAATGATGCATTTTACATGCATATAGCATAAAACAGGGTTTGTGAATAATCTAATAATATTCTTTACTATGATATAATGTTCACGATAAAGGTATTAAAACTGTACTGTAGAAAAAAATGTCAAGACGGATATTCTGAAAACATGTTAGGACAAGTGTGATATCACCTTAAAAAGGAGACTCAGAACACCCTCACTGCCCTCTGTATTTACTACAGCATGTCCACATAATATGGAGAAGGATAAGAAATTACCACTTACCCTACAACTGCAGGGGTTGGCGAAACTGGTTGATTGTAATAACAACTAAACTCTGTTGGCATGCTGGAGAATCTTTTACCATAACAAGCCATATTCAGTGAGTTACAAATAATTTTTAAGTCAGTTACTATCCTGAACATGTCTCCACTGCTTGAGCTGAAACTAAGTGGAATAATTAACTTTCATTTTCTGATTAGCAAACATAGCACAGATAAAGAAATATATGAAAGTTGAGTACAAATGTTCATGCAAGAGTATACAGTATATTCAAAAAAAATAAGGCCAATCACTAACTCATTAAATAATATTTTTAAGAGTAAAATGGAATGGGTGATGAGTTTAAATGTTTAAGAGAAGCAATGCAGAGTGCTTATCTTGCATCATATAGCTTGTACTAATTACCCATGAGATTATCTAGATTATCTGTAAAATTATCTAGATTACCTGTAAAATTATTTAACTTCTGTCCAGTATTTGTGAAGTAAGAGAAAGTGATTTATCAAATCCAGGGGTAGAATTGCTCAGAATAAGGTAGGCATAAAAAGGGTCCCTATATGAAGTTACAGAAATTAAAGTGCACAAGGCAATGCTTATGTTACACATGTTTGTATTTGGCTACTTAAATAGATAAGCCATCGTTTCCTGAGATAGGATTTTTGTTTTTCCATCTACCTTCCTCATTTCCCTATTGAAAACAAAAGCACAGCAAAGAGAGCTAGATTCCAAAAAGCAAAATGAAAAAGCTGGAGTACTTAAAACCTTATAATAATCCTGTAAAAAACAATCACAAAACACAAATAATAAGCACTTTTATCCTGTTAAAATCACAAGACTTCTTCAGATGGATAACAATCAGTAACTTCCCATTAAAATACCAACAAATTTAAGTCACGTGATCTTAAAAGGGTACTATCTTTTAACATTTAAAGTGCCAAGCACTACATAAAAAGACCTTAAAAAACTTAAATGAAGAAAGCATCCACAAAAACTCCAGCAAACCTGGAGTTTTCATGGACGCTTTCTTCATTTTTTCTTGGTTTTCTGCTTGTTTCTATTGTGGACCTTAAAAAACTTAAGAAGTTAATTATAAATTATTAATTATATTGCCTGCCGGTAAAAACTGTTTCCAAGCCTTTATTACATCACTTATCTACATAGAGATTTAAGTTTTAAAACACAAGATGGAAGTTATGTCATTAAGTCCTGGGCAATGCTCTGCATTCATAGCCAGCTGCCAATATAATTTCCTGGCTTCCAAAAGGGGTCTATATCAGAACATCGAAGTTTTAAAACTTTGAATGTTCTAATATTGACCCGTTTTGAGCGAATGCTAAAATTAGCGAAGCTGCAGAACACCGAATTCTTTCCTAGGGAAAGAATTTGGTTGGCTAGTTCTGTGGCTTTGCTATTTTCAGCACTGTGGTGGAAAGTTACGGGTCGGGTTCAGGTAAGTGTGCGATTGTGTGGTCATTAGGGTTAGGGTGCAGGTTAGGTGAGTTAGGGTTAGGGCACGGGTTCGGTGATTTAGGGTTAGGGCGCGGGTTAGGTGAATTAATGTTAGGGGCGGGTTAAGTGAGTTAGGGTTAGGGTGCAGGTTAGGTGAGTGTGCGATAGTGACTGACCTTAGGGTTAGGGTTTGGGTTAAGGTAAGTGGATAGATAGTAGTGTATGTACAGTTTAGTGCAGGGTTAGTTTTAGGATTATAAGTGTATGTGTGTGGGTTGATGTTTTTTAGGTGTGCTTGTGTTGTGTGTATGTGTTTTGGAATAGTGAATTTTTTCCCAAGGAAAAAATTCGCTGTTCTGAATGTTCGATAGTATGTGGTATAGATATTTTAGGTTCGATGAAATAGCATTCGCTATTTTCGTCTTTCGATAGCGTGGTATAAGATTTAAGCCTCTAAGATTTTTGTTGTCAAATAAGAGTTAAGGGCTACTGTGATCTCTGGGTACACTTCATTTCCCTCTTACTCATTAAAACGTAGGCTACTTGTACCAAAATCCCAACAGAGTGCTGCAGAAACTAGTGAGAAACTATTCTGCACTTATAAGATCTACAAAACACTGGAGTGGATTAAATGGCAAGGGACGGAGATCCATTGGGTCTTCTAGGGTGAGTGAATCAAAGAGATTTTATCCTAGCAAACACCGAGGACTCTGTCATTGAAACTTAGGGCATTTAGTGTTTTAACATATTATCCCCTCCTCTTGATGATGATGTGGGTATTTGTATCACCAAAATGGCTACCTATACACTGCATTCTGTGAATGCATTTTCCTCCCACATGCACAGACAAGGTCTACCTTCACTTGCTTGGATGGCCATACCTATATCCTCTCTTAAGTAGTCTTCTATTTCAGACCCAACCCCACCCAAAAGCAGAAGTTAGATCACAGTTAGAGTAGTGGGAATGGTTGGATGGGGACCAACCATATGTCACCCCATTTGGTGATCACACCCATCCTCATTGTCTCTGTCATTAAGTGACTGATCTGCTTTCAAAACTCATGTTGCCTTTACCATAGCATGACTTGATCCCTCTATGCCACTTAAGTCAGCTGTAGAGACTGCTGCATTCTAGCAAAACAACTTCACTATCCTTGAGTAGTCCCCCCACAAACTTCCCTACCACTGTTTTTAGACTAATGGTCCCTAAGTTTCTCAGATTTCTTACTCCCCTCATTCATAAGGATGCTACCAATGTTGCCACAACAATGTGACAAGGATCTAACAGTAATTAATTTGAGTTTCAATAATGTGAAGTGATAACACTTTCTTCCAACTGTATATATACAAGTTTAGGGGGTGGGACAATTCCTACCACATGGGGAGAACACAGAGCTTTGCCTCTGCAAAAACAGTATTGTTTTCAGTTTACAGAAGGTAGTTTTCAGGATAACTACTTCATAGTACTGACATCTGAATTCATGGAATTTATAGAGTTATTAGGAATCTGTTGCCATCTTACAGTCTCCAGTTATTTGTGGATTGTATAGTGATCTGCTAGAGCACTTTATCAGAAAACTGATTAGCATTCTGGCCAGTTTTCTGAGGAAGTTTGCAGGCAGCACATCTTTGCTCTATGGTTTATACTTCTTGAGCGTATTAATTTCCTTCTCCATTTCATCCATCTCTGTCATACTACCTATCCATTGTTATCTTTATCTACCTAACATCTTCCTGGTGTGATACCCTCTTCCCACATTCCTTCATAAGGAAAAGACAAATTGGTCTATATGGAGTGTAGAAGCCTCTCATATAAATCATGTCAGCTCATAAAAGTAAAAGCAAACCAAAACTGCTTGCTAGACTTGGGGTCTTGGTATAATGGTTAATATGGCAGAGGCAACTAGCCTAGTACTTACCTATGAATCTATAAAGTTATGAAACAACAAACTAATGTTGTTGTTGTTGTGAAGCACCCAGACTGGTAGACAACATGGTTTCAGTCATTGATTCCTTAGAAACTAAAATACTGTTGAACCATACTACAACAATATTGCTAGTAATATGTCAACAGATAACAATACAGTCACCATCTGCAGTATGGTATTCTGTTTAATGTCCAGCTTTATTAATTGGTACAGTTGGTGCAGCAGTTAGTGTTGCAACCTCACAGCAAGAGGTTATCCAGTTTGAGTCTCAGCTAGGGTGCCTTCTGTGGGGAGTCTGCATGTCCTCCCTTTGTTCGTGTGGGTTTCCTTTGGGTGCTCTGGTTTCCTTCCATACTCCACATGCATCTGGGGCATTTCTCCCTGGGCCTTCACTGAAAATGGGCTCTGACCCATTTGGACTTTCCTGGTAAGCAAATATAAAATAAATAAGTCAGTTAATACCATACACTTGCAGGAATGTGAAGATTGAATCACTAAATGAAAATATATTGCCTGCCACATATAAACCTTGTATAATTATGTATTAAATGTGTTGGAGGATTAATGTCTTGACATCTGGCTTCTTCATAATTTCTCATTCTGCTAGTCACACTTCCTTAACCACTAGTGCTGAATTTCTTCTCCAACACAAGCCTACATTTAGAACTAACCAGTACTTGTTATTTTGGGTATGTATCTATGTATGTATGTATGTCTGTATATATGCTTGGATGTGTTTTTGCTGGGACTGGGGACTCTCAAGCCCCATCTGCTTGAATTCCACTGATTTGCAGCTAAGGACTCGAACAGCTGCAGCCCTCTCTGCCCAGCTGCTGAAACAGGTGCTCAGACTCGAATATGAGCTTTGACACACAGCCACTGGAATGGTCAGATGCAATCAAATGCTTGTCAGTTACCAGGCAAGTGGGGAAGGGAAACAGGGAGGGCAAGTTTAGGTTTAGGGAAGGGAGGGTGACTTTAGGTTAACAGATTGAGTGGAGGGGCTCAGAAGGTTAGGTTTAGGGAAGGGAGGAAGATTTTAGGTTTAGAGAGTGTCCAGGAAATTAAACCTAGGGAGGGGAGTGAGGTTTTAGGTTTAGAGAGTAAGTAGGAAGTGGAGGGTGGTTTTCAGTTTAGGGAACAATAGGATGGTAGGGGAAAGGTAGGGTGAGGAAGGGGGATTATAGCTTAATGGAGTGAGCAGAGGGGATTGAAGAGTTAGACTTAGGGAGGGGAGGAAGATTTTATGTTTAAGAAGCGAACAGGAGATTAGGGTTAGGGAGGGAAGGGATTTTAGATTTAGGAACTGATCAGGAGATTAGGTTTATGGACTGGGTGGGAGATTTTTGGCTTAGAGTCGGGGTTTTGGGAGGGATAGTTAGTCTTTCTTAACTTTACTTGGTTTGAGTTAGTGAGACTTCGGGCACTTAACAACATGAGCAAGTGGCGACACAGAAGTGTCATGACCTATGTAAATGCAAGCACTTGTAGTAGACTCAGAGGACAGACAGTAATTTTTTCCTAATCTTTACTACACTGTATTTCAGTTTTGCCTTTTTGTTTCCTCACTACCTCAAAAACAACCTACTTTATGTAAAGTCTCCATATCACTTCACTGTCGAGTTTGTCACAGAGGTGCAATACATTATCACTGTACATCTGTGGCATCACTGCTAAGGCCCTTCTGCCATGCAAGCAACTGCAAATATGGCAGTTCATGCAGCAGTAACACTGCAGTGAACTTGCTGAGCTTAAAACTCATTTTATCACATTCTGCAATGTTTTGAAACACTTGCAATGGGAAGCTCTCCAATGTCAACAAAACCTTGGCAAAGCCATTAGCAGGAGATAACTCTCCTTATAATATAACTTACCTAATATGTTTCTCCAATGACTGACTTACTCTGTTCAATCAAAAACTAAATATAGTGCTTTAGAATAAAGAAAATATAGATTAAGCACTGTACATTTAAGATCATCAATTTGATACAGCTAATGTGAATATTTGTTTAGCAACATACAGACTAGCAGTTAGCTCTAGTGGATTAAAGCCATGAGATGCTAGTGAGTGTTGTTCTATAGTGCTGAGAGTCTTTTAGTTTCTATTTGCCTGTTGTTTGGCCCTAAAATGTTAATTTAACCAGAAAGCACCTTTGTGTTGCTCTTGATAAGAAACACTTGCACCTATTGGAATAATCTGGTTTACACACAGTTATCATTATTATTATTATTATTATTATTATTATTATTATTAATAATAATAATACATATGGTATATCTCTGTAGCCTCATTTCAGACTTAGTTTTCCTTTAAATGATTTAGCACTCTTTTAACAGTAAACAGTTCAACACTGTCCTTAAAAAGATGCATAGGATTAGTATTCTGCAGAAAGTCAGTATAGAAAGCCAAAAATTATTATGTTCTGGGATCTTGTTTGTTGTGGACTTTGGGCACAAAGCCTCAACAGTCTTGAAGAAAATCTCAGGTTGAACTAGAGTTGTATATCTAATCTGAATTTATTGTATGAGTATGTTGAGTAAAGAAAAGAAAAGGAAACATATAATTTTCAGGGAAGGAAACAAGGGAAACTATCTGGAGAGTACATTGCAGAAAGCATAGCATTAAAAATATACCACCAGATTTAGTACTCTTCCATGCAGGACTAGCTTAGTCCTGCATGGAAGTGGCCGTTTAGGAGCAGGATGGCAGTGAGCCATGCATATTAATGCAGACGAGCTGCCTGAGCTCCAAATCCTACACTGAGCGTGTAAGAGTGCGGGGGACGTGTCTGAGAGCAGAGCTTTCAGAATATACATGCCTCCACAATGAAGAACAGCAGAAAGACCAAAAGAATGAGCGACACCACTCATAGGTGTCCGCATACCCCCAGCAACATCCCCCCATGTGTACAACAGCAATAGTAAATACAAAGAAAATAAACATACCATTTATTTTTTTATGAATCCAATTAAAGCTAACCAAAGGTGCGCAGGTTTGCCCATCGCTTAGCTACTGTTAATGCAGCTTAAATGGCTGAAGAGGATAACAAGGAAGATATATGCAAATGAAGCAGTATAGCAATAGTGTAGTGGGCAGAGCATTCACCTTACAAGCAGACATGCCCGGTTCGAGTCCCACTGCAACATATTCCATGTCAAATCACGTTATGACCAATATTTTAGTTGCATAACCTACTAAATAGCATATACTTGTGAAATGGAGTATTGCATTAAATGCAGATGGGAGGTGTCAGTGTCATAATGTTGCAAAGTCCGCAGATAATCACATGTGCCCCATACAGTATATGTACAGAAGAATCATGGATACAAATGGAAGGCAAAATGTGTAAAGAATGATAACTCCACACAGCTTCCAAATCCCCCACCTTCATAAAAGAACCATTAGACATTACTGTCTAAAGCAGTGCAGTTGTAAGTGGGAGTACGCACTAGTAAGCAAGTGTAAGCACTATTAAGCAGTAGTAAGCATATGTAAGCACTAATAAGTGGGTTTAAGCCTGTTTGCATGGGGGTAAGCAATGCGCACACAGGTTAAGCAATATTGAAGCGAACTCTCTGTAAGCATCAGTAACAGGAGATTAGCAGTGCTTACGCTTGTGCAAACTCACGCAAACCCACTTACAACTACTTGAAAGTGCTTTAATCACTCTATATCCAATGGCCCTTGTTCTGCCCAGCAACAAAATAAACAGCATTGCAGGTCTTGAACCCAGAACCCTATACACTACAGTCACATTAGTTAACTGTCAAGCCATCACAGCAGTACATAAGAATGAGGGATCACCAAACAAATCCTCACTATAGTAAAATCAAATTGAACATGTGAAAGGAATCAATATACAGTCAAATGTTCTATAACCCACTACATAACAAAATATGTGAACTGGAGTACTGAAGTACACCCAGATGTGAGGTGTAAATGTACTAGAGTGTTGAAGTCCCCTACTAAACACAAGGACCCCATACAGTGTACGTACACATGAATCATGAATACCAGACATATATATATATAAGATGTAATGAATAATAAATCAATGCCAAAAAACAAATATAATGCAAAGTCACATTTAAGCAATGCTAAGCATTGCACAGGCCAGCTTAGGAGGTGTAAGCAATGTTTAGGCCAGCTAACTCAATGTTCCCAGTGGTATACCCCTTTAAACAATGCCAACCTTAGGTAAGGAGGTTTGCCCATAGCTTAGTCTTTTCAAAACCAGCCAATCATGGCAAAGTGCAGGAATTCGGCACTACTTAAACCCAACAGGTGGGAATACATCTCATAACTGGTTGTAGCTTCCCCGTGCTGGCATCATGGCAGAAAGGGGAGAGGGAGTGTGCTTCAATGTGCAGCGCTGGGACATCCAAGAGTCCAGAGTCATGGCAAGACTCCTTGTCAAAGACCATGAGCAGAGACTGCTGCAGGGCCAGTACCAGGGTTCCCAATATAAGGCAGAAGCCTGGGACCGTCTCGCCTGTGACCTCACCAGTGCCACTGGCATACCCCAAACTGGTGAGCAGGTCAGGGATCACAATGCCAACCTGAAGTGGTGTAAGAGGGACCTCTTGGAGCTGTGGACCCAAGAGGCTAGGATGGCAGGGGTTGTGCCAGCTGTTTGTAAGTATCACTCCACTATGTGTGTAATAATTGCCAGCTCATGTCCTTCACAGCAGCAAGTGAGTGGGTCACGAATCAGGAAGCCCATGGCTGTCGCCTGGAGAGGTTGCGACACAAGGCAGGTTGGTAATACTCTTGCATGTACTGTCATAGGAAATACATTTAAAAGCATTAGTAAGGTAATTGCCAGTATAAAACCTGTATTCTTTAAGGCAAGTACAGCATACACCAGGGAATATGGCAGGAAGAGTCTCATATAGTTTGTATGTAAATAAAAGCATAATAGCCTGACAGTAAAGGTCTAACTGCTGGTCCGCTTGTATATACTCTGGTATCATATGGTAATGTAGATTTGCAATCACTTAATAGTGCTGTTTAATTAAGCACTGTTACTCACACTGTGAAACATAAATAAAATGTGTAGGAATGTCTGTATATGACTGGTATAATCCCCAGAGGTCATTTAGTGCAACTGAGAGACAAATAGACAGAAAACAATGAAAAGGCTGGCAACAAAATCCAAATAGCACACACAATTGAGATGCAAACTATTATATTTTTAGCACATACAGCCATGGTTTGAATCCTGTATGTCCCATTTACACCCCCATGTTGTCAAGCTGTGACCATAGTGTGTTCAGTAACAGAGTGAGATGTATGTGCATAATAGTAATGTGGAATCTGGTACTGTGTGTGGCAAAATTCAGGTAGTGCTAACAAATACTGCTCCCATAGGTCTGTCAGATACGAACACTGTGCCCAGAAATGAAATAATGATACCCTGTTCTGGTACTGTTTGTTTTGGTATTGTATAGCATTGTGACTGATGCAGTTGCTCTGAATAATAAGGTATTACTCATCATTGTCGCCCACACTGTCCTACAAGATATGATTGTCTAGGAAATCCTGTATAAAAGTGTTGTAATACAAGATCAGAATGTAAAACCACAGGAGATTTATAAGACAGAAAGCAGATAGGAAATATACAGCAATACCTATATAGCACACACAACTGTGATGGACAGTGTTTTGGTTTTAGCAGACATAGCCATGGTCTGAATCCTGGGAGTGGAAGTAGGCTGCATACAGAATCATACCCCACAACTGTACAGATAAGACCAAAATGTCCAGTATATGGGCCCCGATCTGCTGCCAGTCACCCTGTCCCGCTGGGAAGTCAGTGGAATGATTCCAGATGTTTAGGCAGCAAACGGGGAATACAACTGATTGTCACACATCTATGAGAACAAACCTGTCACTCTAGCAACTCCTGAAACTGTTATGAGAGTAATAAGCCAAGTATGTCTTATATACACCCCATGTTGTCAAGCTGTGACCAGAGTGTGTACAGTAACAGAGTGAGATGTATGTGCATAATACTAATGTGTAATCTGGTACTTTGTGTGGCAACATTTAGGTAGTGCTAACAAACATTGCTCCCACAGGTACGTTGGATACAAACATTGTGCCGAGAAATAAAAAGCTTGATACCCTGTACTGGTACTGTTTACTCTGGTATTGTATGGAATTGTGAGTGTTGCAGATCACTGTCACCCACACTGTGCTACATAATATAACTGTGTAGGAAAGCCTGTATAAGAGTGTTGTAAGTCACTAAAGGTTGAAGAGGGCAATAGTCTAGATATGTCCTGGTTCACCTGCATGTGGTCAAGATATGGCCAGATTCTGTGCAGAAAGTGATGGACAGGTATGTGCACAAAATCAACCTGGAATCTGGGATTATGTGTAGAAACAGTTAGTGCTAACAAACATTTCCTCCACAGGTATACCAGGTAAGAAATGTATACTGCAGGTAAAAGCAGTTCATATATAAAACTGATGACAGCCTTATCGCGGTCCAAACAAAGGCAATAGGGTAGTGTAGTAATACTTGTAAGGTATAGATAACAGCACTGACTAGGAAAGTAATGCGAACTACAGGAATATACTAGTTGTTAATTGACATCTTTCTCCCCCCCAGCATATACTAAATACCCACCTCAACTGGTATGTGATGACTTCATTGTTTTGTTGGGACATATGTCCTATTGGTTGATGATTATTTAAATATGTTTCCATGCATGTGCTATGTTGAATTACTCCAACACTGGTGGCATGGTGCCATCAGTGTGCCCGCATGCTGTTGTTATTACCACTGTGGTCCCATATATGCATGTGTTCCGTTTGCCATGCAACTGTTCTGTATCTGGTGTCTGGGTTAATGGGAATATCTATGCATGCTGTTATACCTGACCCTGGAATGTGTTGACTATTACTAACCCACATATGTTGATACATCATAAACACCATAGCAGGTATGGGAATGCAGGTCCCAGCGGACCCACCTTTTCCACCTCAACTGGCCATGGCACAGGGCACCAGCACGTCTGGGGCCCAACCTGAGACCTCCTCATCTATTGGTCCTGCACCACCTTCGGGTGGAACTACCTCAGAGGATGGGGCTCACCCCCGCTGAGAGCGGGCATGGACAGGAAGCTGTCACCCATTGCCAGGCCAGGTTGTGGTGCGTAGAGAGCTTGATCAGCAGTTTGGAGATCTTCTACACCAGCTCAAGGGTCACGTGTTGTGACTAGAAGGTTGGCCTGGCTCTCCAACTCAGCCCCCAGCACAGCCACCTTTAGGGCCATGAAGGTGCAGAAGTGACTGCTCATGGGTGGGGATCTCAGTCCCACTGTTTCCACTAGGGGGCTCATTGGCTTCCGATTTCCCAGCACCCCTCCCCATGAAGGTGTTTACCCCCACACATGTGTCATATACTGCCCCTGTATGCGTCTTGTTTGTCTTGTCTGTTAACCTACCCAACCTACCTACCCAAATATACCTACTATCCCACCCCACCATCCCACTCTCACCTGAAAAAAAAGGGCAATCTGTTCCCAAAAAAAATCTCACCCCATACATAGCTGTCCATTTCGCACAAGTGTCCACTGAACACATGTAATCCGGTCTAACTGGCATCATTACATATTATTGTTGTCCTCACCCCTCTCTCAGGGGTTTGAGTGTCCAAATCTACCTCCAAATTCAGTGTATATGCACAGCTGTTGCTGTAGAAGAAATGGACAGCTATGGACCTTCCCTACACCCTTCCTACACATCTCTAGCTATTTTCCCTACTGTCTTTCCCTCTTTGTGCCCCTTTTTCACAACTTTCCTAGCAACCCTTTTTTTCTTTTCTTTTAAAGAAATTAGCGCGGACGTAAGTGGGAGTAAGCACTTTTAAGCAGCAGTAAGCGGGTTTAAGCTTGTTTGTGCAGGGGTAAGCAATGCCTACATAGTTTAAGGAATTGAAAAGCTAAATCAGTATAAGAAACTGTAACTGGAAGTTAGCAGTGCTTACCTCCACACAAATCGCACAAACCCACTGCTTAAAAGTGCCTTAATCACTCGGTAGCCCATGGCCCTTGTTCTGCCCAGCAACAAAATAAGCAGCCTCTGCAAGGCATGAACCCAGGACCCTGCACACCATAGCCAAAGTGGTTTACCACTAAGCCATGTCAGATATACATAACCCTGATTTTTTCACAAACATATCATCCAGCCCAGTTATTCAACAGTACAGGAAATGTATTTAAACATATAGATCTATGTGTGTGTGTACATATATTAATATCTAAATAGATATATACATATCTATATGTGTATATATGTATATATATATATATATATATATATATATATATATATATATATATATATATATATATAAACATACATACATATGCATACATGCATACGTCTATAGATATGCATGTCTACATATATATATATATATATATATATATATATATATATATATATATATATATATTATACATACAGCCTATGATTTCTTGTGAAACTTCACAGTAGAATATTTGCCTTGTTCAAATTTGGTGTAAATATCCATAGCTGGTTCACACCATTAGTTGTTTTTTTTTTTTATTTTGGTGATGTTTTTTTGTTGTCATGTTTTGTGTGACTATATAAGTAATTAGTTACCTCTGTCCCGTTTCCTGATATGAATTATACATCTGCTCAGACCAGGAAACTTATTTCTTGTTATCACAATGATACATTCTGTTTCCATTTTTTTTGTGCAATGTGTCAATGCCTTTTTAAATTTTCTTCTGTATGTGGAGCTTATCGCCGTGAGCCTCCACTGAAAATGGACATATACCCATATACCCAGTTGGACTAGCCCGGTCAACAAATGTAAAATAAATATATATATATATATATATATATATATATATATATATATATATATATATATACAGACATACATCTGTAGATAAAAATGGGAACATAACAAAAGCATATATGTCCACATGCACCGTTAATGGGGTTAAGGGGGCCCAAACAGCATACATCTTGTACGAATAGGTATCCCCCCCCACAGCCAAACATGTCTGCCCTGCAATACACTACCAACTGTTGCAGATCCCATAACCAGGACCTGACACAACATGGGCTCAAGATGCTAACAGTACTCCATCCCACCTGTATGATGTCAGGCCGGTATCAGTAACATATCATGCAGTACAGTCTGACTACCATAGGGAAAGCACAATGTGGAAGCAATCAACATCCCTAGGATACATATACACAGACACATATATGCAGGTACAGATATACACACGTATATATATATATATATATATATATATATTTATATACATATATATGCGACTGCACACACACACACACACACACACACACACACACACACACACACACACACACACACACACACATGCACACACACACACACACACACACACACACACACACACACACACACACACACACACACACACACACACACAGATATGTATAGGAAGATGCATATGTAGAAGATGCACACAATACAGAACAGCCACTATGCCTACAGTTACCACCTTACCAACTGAACACTGTATGAGCCACCCATACAAATGACAATCGTTACCTGCAACATATACCCACAGAGATGGCAAAGGATATAACAACACACACAGGTTTGCATACATGGGAAAGCTTTATTTGTGTACTATTACAGTTGTATATGCCATGTCATATAGCTATTTAGATACCGACATCCATATAAACAGTGTAATGCAACTGTGAAGCAGTTATACTAATACAGTAGTCTGAAAAGGTCTCCATATGTTGCTGTCCAGGCCGAGGCCTTCAAGTAGTACAATAATAAAGACAGACTGGGCCACATGATACCAAACAATCAACAGTAAGTAATGCAGATGTGTAGTCCAGCAGCCTCTATCTACACTCTGTACACAATCCCTAGGGGTAATGACCTCAGTTGACACAACGGGATGTATCTGTTACATAACAAGGCATAACTGACACCATCACAATCACACTGACAAACAGAACAGTCTGTATGGCAGGAGGCAGTAGGCCTGCATTTACTCAAGGTGAATTGTATGGTAATGTACATCCAGATACCTTAAGGCAGCTTATCCCTGATACCCCACATGTTGTAACAGCCTACGTTAGTTATAGTGCATCCCCCTAGACTCAGTAATACAGGGCCATATACCACCTCCTCTAGAGTGCATAAGGGCACACATGTATTGTGTAGGTGAAGCCCACATATATATGGACCCAACCCCACTGTATGTGTGGAGGACACAACAGCAGTGAACTGATGGCAGGAATGGCAGCATGACATACTCACAGCCCACTACATAACAACCCCTGACAACATGTCATATGTACAAAGCCTGGTATGTAGGTGGAGGACAGAGGTTGGAACACAGGCCCATATGTGTAAAACTGTTGTCATGCACTAAGCAAGTTGCTAGTGTTACAGGATAGTCTGCAACATACTCTTAGTCAGAAATATGAAGTTAGAAACAGAAATGGATGTAGCCATGTACTGATATCATTCAACACATACACTGTCAGTGATATATCTGACACAAGACCTGTGTGGTGGTCAGACAAAACATAATAGACACACCTCTGGCAATCAAGAGGATAGGCCCACAGTTGAGAGCTATGCAGACAGACTGCATTCCAAGTTAAACTAGTATGTACACACAAACCCTGTAACACCGGTGCTATACAATGCATACAACAGCACTACTCACACTCTGTCTGTAGTTCTGGAACCTCCTACAAATATGTTGCTGGCCTGAGTGTGCAGGTTCTCCTGTAAGAGGTATTGCTACCTACTGTCTGTAACACTGCTGCCCACACACAGGAATGATGTCCATCATACAGGAAAGGTAAAGGGACCACACCCACAATATGTAGGGATTTATAGTAGTTGGTTGCCATGACAGTGGTAATTGGAAGTGCTACACAGCATGCTGCATGCAGGTAGCAAGTGGAGGACACTGATTGGTGCAGAGGCCATCACCTGATCATGTGCATCACCTACAAATTCCATGCTGCAATCTATGCAAAGCAGCTCATTCCATTTACTAGAGAGAGACTGAGAGTGAGAGAGAGAGAGAGAGAGAGAGAGAGTGTGTGTGTGTGTGTGTGTGTGTGTGTGTGTGTGTGTGTGTGTGTGTGTGTGTGTCTGTGTGTGTGTGTCAGGCACAGAAAAAAAAAACATCCAGAAGAGTCTGCAATCCCAGAGCAGGTATGTGAATGATACATGTATGTAATGGACCTTAGTACATGGTCCATAATAATGGTATAGATGATGTGGAATGATTTATATGTGCCTTCAGGTGTTGCTGTTGTATTGATGCTCAGCTGAACAACTGCTAAGGACAATCAAGCCCATCTCTGTGGGTAGTGGGCCATACCTGTCAACTGTGCAGAGCAGCACTGACTGATAAGATGTAAGCCATCATAGTGTGTGTTGTGTAATGGGAAGTATGTATATTACGTGGCCAATAGCTGGTGGTGAAAGTAATGCCATTATGATGGACATGTAGGTTCCACAGCCCATCTCTTGCAGGATACTCAGGTTAACCTGTATTGTAGCATGCAGGAATGCCATAGGTGTGTAATAGAGTTACCTGCAATCTGGCCCTATATATACCCCCCATTGTCAGGCTGTGTCCATATGTGGCACCTGTCTGTGTTGTAGCAAGGCAGAACAGTGCAGCTGTGCAGGAAGGTGTTGTGATATTGTGGACCTGAGGTCTGAATGTACCCCACATATAGGTATGCATATGTGTATATATATATATATATATATATATATATATATATATATATATATATATATATATATATATATATATATATACACATACATGTATGTCCACAAATATACAGATATCTATGAATAGGCATATATATGAACACATATATACATCACATATATCTACACGTATATAGATATATACCTATATGCACATGTCTACATATATACAAACACAAAATCATGGACATAAAATGCATGTGCATAAATCATCCTATATTCTATAAATGTTTGACTAAATAACTTATAGAATATTTAGCTAAAATATATTAAGCATATTTATCTATTAGACAAAAAACATTTCAAATTAATGGACTCATTTAAACCCGGTAACTTATCTGCAGCTAAACAAAGCTGCCATAATGTTTCTTTGCATTCCAAGATGTTGTTCAAATCCCCTCCAAAAGGCATTTCATTTACTTTTTCAATTACTGAAAATTCGAATTTTTTGAAATTTGGACAACCAACTGCATGTTTAGCTAGTGAATTTAACATATCCTTGTTTTTAATAGCTAAATTGTGTTCGTATATTCTACGCTTCAAACTTCGCTTAGTTTTTCCTATGTAAAAATGTTCACATGCTGCACAACATGCAATATAAACCACATATTCAGAATTACAGTTGAAATATCCTTTATGCCATATTGTGTAATTTAAACAATGTATAGATACAAAGGAACTATTGCTTATAAATCTGCATTGTTTGCAGTTTTGACATGCAAATGTTCCTTTTTTACTGACAATTCTACTGCTAACTTGATGTACTTTGTTGTCTGTTGCTAGCATACATTTTATATTAACCACCCTTTTGTAAGTAAACTTAGGTACTGATCCTGTTTTCATTACTAGTTCTTTGTTTCCAAGTAAAACTTTCCAATTACTTTGGATAATTTCCTTTATATACCCCATCTCATTTACTATGGGTAGTGGGAATGAAATGTTGTAATTGGTATTTGTCTCTGTTGCCTCTGGAACTGAACTTATGCAAACATCTTTCGCCATAAGAATAGGTTTGGCTATCCCTTGTCTCAAAGTTATAACTTCACACTCTATATTCTTTAACCAATCTACCCCGTACCCCCTGTGTAAAAATAGAGATCTGAGGAATGTGATTTCATCTAAAAAGATAGCCTCGTCAGTTGTCAACCTACTTAAACGGATGATCAGACCTTTTACCACCCCTTTCTTCATATGTGGTGGGTGCAAATTTTCTTTATGTAAATATTGATTCGCAAAAATTTCCTTTCCAAATATTTTGCTTTGAAATGTATTATCCTCCTTATTCATACTAAGTTCTACATCTAAATAAGAAATAGTCTCACCAAACCCACTAATCTTGAATTCAAGAAAATTGGTGGTGTTGTTTATGTCTTTAACCATACTTTCAAATTCATCTTGTGTACCACTCCACAGGAAAAACAAATCATCAATAAACCTAAAATAAGCTTGCACCTTCCTGAAATACAGATGTTTTACCAAAAACTGTAGTTCCCAATTTGCCATCACTAAACTGGCAAATGCTGGTGCCACCCTGGCACCCATGGCCACTCTGGAAATGTGCTGGTAAATATTTTTATCAAACTTGAAGAAATTGTTCTCTAGAACTAGTTCCATTAAACTACAAATGGTATGTATCTTGCTATTACCAAAGTCTGTATTTCCAGTTAGATATTCTCTCAAATAATCTAACCCCTCCTGTTGCTTAATGGAAGTATATAAAGATTTCACATTTAATGTATCAAAGGTGGTATACTCTAAATTGATGTTTAAATCTCTTAACTTTTCTAAATGATGCCAAGAATCTCTTATATAAAACCTTGATTGTTGCACAATCAGATTCAAAACATGATCCAACCAGATGGAAATATTTTCTATTTTAGAATGTTTGGCTGAAACAATCGGCCTAAAGGGTGGATTTGTTTGGTTGGTTTGAATTTTGGGAATACCAAAAAAACTAGCTAATTTGGGATACTCAGTCAAAAAATATTCTTAAGTACTATAATCCAATTCACCCTGGCTAAGCATGTCAAACAAAACTACATTTACTTTTTGAAAGCTTTTTCTAACTTCCTTTATATTAACTTTTTTGTATGTGCTACTATCTTCCAACAGTTCCAATAGAGATGAAATGTATTGATGTGTATTCATAATCACTATTTTTCCCCCTTTGTCTGCCTTCATCATTCTAACATTGTGATTATTGCACAAATCTTTTAGAGCCTTTTTTTCTCCCTGACTTAAATTATCAACACACTTTGGAGAAATAATCTTTCTAAAGTCATTCTCATATAAACTCTGGAAAGCTTGCAAAGTAGTATGTAAGGGAGGGTTGAAAGTACTAGGTTTCTTGGGTGTGTGTTGAAACACCCTAATATCCGATGTTTCTATAACATCTTGCATGATGTAACTTAGATTTAATTTTCTCAAATATAACCTAAAGTCTATCAAAAATTTCCCTATGTTCATTTTGTTAGAAGGTATAAAAGAAAAACCTTTTTTTAACAAACTTAAAGTGTCCTCAGTTAAAACCATGTCAGACAGGTTAACAACACTGATGTCATATTGTTCTATTGTCCTTGTAGAATTTGGAATAACACACACATCATTTAATTTCAGTGTTTCCTGTGGTTTTGATTCTTCCCTTTCCCTTTTCCCTTTCCTTTGTATTGGGTGGTATTGTACCACCGGTAAGTCTGTTTGTTTCTTACATTATCCTTGGGAAAAGGAGCTTGATTGTTATTACCACAAACAACTGCTTGAACATAATTCCCTGGACTGTTGTTCGAACCATCTTTGTTGATATATTCCCTTCCAGATGTTGTCTCACCTCCATTACCTTTAATTGTACCCTCACCAGTATTGTCTTTACACCTGTTATTTTCTCCCAACTGAGAATCAATTGTCTCTTGACCATGTGTGAGTACATCTTTACTGGATACAACATTAATCTTGGAACTGTTGGAATTCACTTCAATTCCTTGTTCATTCATCACCCTGTCTTGGGAAATGTAGGCTTGCTTGTTCGCATAAGCCAAAATATCTCTTCTTAATTTTGGCTGTTTCCTAGCCACTATTGTAGCCCGATGTCTATCAACGTTTGCCTCGACACTGTTGTAAAGTACTACGTGATCCAAAAAACAGCCATAGTTTTTAATCTTATTATCAAGTTCTTTGATGTTTTCTTTCAGTGTTAATAGCTCTTTCTGGTAATGGGCATTTAACAAACCCATCATGGTGACGCCCGTATTGTTGTATAGCTCTATTAACAATTCACAGAGCTCGTCACCTACTTTGACACAATTAGGAAATTTAGCTGTCCGTAAGCCCTGTGGTACTAATTTCCTATTTATGCACTCCTCTAAGTACATAACTTCTAATTCTAGAGTAACGTGCCTCAATACAAGTTTCTCAAGTTCAAATATAGATTTTTTACAATTAATGCCATCCATATGACTGCTTTCTGTATTACACTTACTTGTTATACTGTCAAAATTGCTCGCTTGTATTGCCGAGAAAGGATTCTCTAGGGATTTACAAATATAGTCCCAAACATTGGATTCTTTGGCGTTTGATTATCCGCCAGCAACCGGCTCGACCGCTCCATTGCAACTGTTTCCTTTTTCTATCATGTAATTTCCTGTAGTAATATGCATTACCTCTGGAACTCTGTCCGACCTGATTTTACTTCCTCTCGATGTACAGTCCAACAGAGGTGAACGAATCATACTTTCTTTAACCATTTTGGTAATAGTGGCAATAAATTCATCCTGATTGAGCTGAACAGGAGAATTCTGACTAACGCCACTTCCTGGAACCGAGTAGAAAGACAAATTTAACAAACATGCTTGACTTACATGGTCCGCTGATGTTGAGAGCTGTGAATCAGACATCAGGCATTCACAAATGACATCTGTCCACATATCATCCCAGGTATGTGTTGCTGGAAAACATAGGGGCTGTGAGCATTAAAGATGGCATAACCGACACAGTAGTACACATTCAGCAATGGGCTGTGCACCTGTGAGGTGTGGAGCACAGTACAAGGCAGACTGCAGAACACATGCACAGCAATATTGTGTACATGGGTGCAGTGGTATCAAGGGGAAGGGGCTTCACCTAGTGACAAAGCACATGCATCACACACATGTATACTGTTGCTACCATGGATTGACTATAGCTGCACTGCATGCTGTTGGGTACCATATGTTATGCATGTTGACAGAGGGGTAATAGGAGGACTGTGTGTACTATCATTGTGCAACCTCACCTGTATGTGTGTGTGTGTGTGTATGTGTGTGTGTGTGTGTGTGTGTGTGTGTGTGTGCATCCTGGTGGGTAGTTAGTTTGTCTGTAGGGTCACTCTGGTAAAGTGGATAGAGGTTGATGCATGTAGGATGCGTGTTTGCATGTGTGTGTGTTTGTATGGCTGGCCATGTATGCACATGTGTGATTGTGGGGTGTTCATACAGCAGTACCTCCTCTGGGATCATGCAGTACATGGACATGGACTGCCACATTACACACCAGAAATACTTGTCATGTGTGTAATCACAGGACAGCTGATAGTATAATATGGTCTGTAGCATGGAACAGGCATTGAGAGGGAAGGTAGACACCAGGTACACCCTTAATATTGCATTCAGCAGAGAGGTCACCTACAACCCACATATGCAGCACTACAGATATATTAGGGAAGTACTAGTCAACACCAGGGAGTGTATCCAAATATTACAGGTGTCAAATGATGAGCTGATTAAGCAGCATATCTGGCATATACTGAGCATTACATACACATGACACACCAGTGCGTGATATTATGGATAGAACATAGTAGCCCACACATATAGCGGCCATGCTCATGATGTCTGGACATACAAAGGGTGAGCACCAAATGACAGCAGTGAGGCCATCTAAAACCACTACACACAGGTCAGGCAGGTAATGTAGTAAGAGGTCTTGTGTTGTTATTGCTTTTGTAGGCATTTAGAGGACTGATATGTTAATGAGTGGTATCAATGTATGTATGTTACCAAGTGTGATGCAGGATGGGGGACACATGGACATATACGTGGGACTGTCTGCAAAGTCATGGACAGGTAGGCATTACAGTGGTGTGTGCGTGTGTGTGTGTGTGTGTGTGTGTGTGTGTGTGTGTGTGTGTGTGTGTGTGTGTGTGTGTGTGTGTATACTGATAGGCAATGCTGTCCAGGTTTTAAAGTGCATTTATTGTTTTCCCTCACAGGTGGTGAGGTGGGTCAGGGTCCTTCCTGCATGCAATCTGATGCTGGTGTCCATACAGACACCGAAGATGATGATAGTACTGTTGAGGCACAGGTGGGGTTGTCAGGGGCTGACAATGCGCTATCATTTGACATCCCCCTTTCAGCCACCCCAACCCTTCACACAGTTTCAGTGTCTATACATACCCCAGCACCAGTGGCCATAGTGGAGGGACAGCTGGCGTTTGGTGGCAGTGCACAGGAAAGTGTGGTAACCATGCCTACTGTGTCTGGTCGCAGCAGGCATAGCCAGATGTCCGACAGGGCACCACATAGGCAGATGTCCCTGGGTGCTCGTGGTAGGGCTGCTGGACATCATGCTCCTGACAGAGGCAACATAGCTGGTACCAGCAGGTGCATGTTTCAGGCTGTCATGGTGGTGCAGGCATGTACAGAACATTACACCAGACAGGGCCTGAGGTTGCAGAGGGCTGCTCCCACATCTGTAAGCGACAACATCCGTGAACTGTCTGATGCCATCCGTGCTTATACCGAGCTCATGGATAGATGGCATGGTGAGATGATGGCCCTTATCACCCATGATATGTCCATGCTTGGACATGTGGTGGGGGTGCGGCGATGGCTGCGTGGAAGTAGGCCAGCAACACCAACAGCTGGCAGTCAATGTGGACATGCTAGGACACCAAGGGGCTCCCATAGTAGCAGTACCAGCCCCGGCAGTGTGGGTGGGGTGCTATCCATACCACAGCAGGCCACGTGCACTTGGTCCTGGCCAGTCCCAGGAGGGACCTGGTACCAGTGGACATTTGTCATCAGCAGGTGAAATTAGCACATCGAGGCCTGTACCTGGACGTGCCCATGGAACCCCTGGCAGGCACATTCCACGTCTCTGTGGCCAGAGGCAGTGAACTGCACACCCTGTTAGGTATGGTCTGCAGCTGTCCATAAACACTTGTGTAGGGCAGCTACATGGCAGAACTGTGTGCATGCATACCCACACACAATACAAACACACACATAGGGCAACCCCATAACTACACACACCACATCACCATGCCCAGTTCACCTCAGTACACCCCTCATCCACACACATGGTATCAAATGTATGGCTCACCCTCAGCCTCTGGCAAACCAACAACACTCCCTGTGCATATGATGATACCTGTGCCACATCCCTGTCATCCATACCATCGATGCAGGGACAGGCTAATATGGTTCTGATGCACACAGTGACTGTACTACAATGTACCACAGTACTGCAGTGTAACATGCTGTAAGGAGTGAAGTGTAATGCATATAAGGGTTGGGAGGGTGGCCTAATGGTTAAGGTGTTTGCCTTACAAACACAAGGTGCAGGGTTTGAGTCTCACAAAGGTTAATTGGCTAGGCTTAAACTGGATCACAAGGGCAGTTATCCTAGTACTAATCTATGAACCTATTAACCTATGTCAGGTAGTGTAGCCATCCAGCAATGATGCATTATAGCTGTTAGTAACACTGGTTGATTGTGGTCTCTATAATGTTATCCATTTGTGTTGTAGGTGTACATGTGTCAGCACAAGGATGGTCTGCAGTCATATTCCACAATTGGGTATGGCATTGTGGTGACACCATGGCTGTGACATAGCTGGGGTACAGTTGAAATCATGTCACAGGTTAGTATAATGGTTATTGCCTGTGCCACATGTTCTGACAGTCTCAGAATCACCAATAAGTGTACGACCACCTCTAGTTTCATAAAAGAATATATTTATTCCACAACAGTGAATAAAACCACAAGTTGCATACACACTAAAAAGTTAAGCGCTTTCACCCACAGCACAATGGGCTTCATCAGAACATGGTAGTTACACTGAATTTAACCTATATTGGACAGGTGACCAGTTGGGCATGTATACCCTGTGACCTGATGTAGACCTATCCACATACACGTACACTGTTACTTGGCAACACTGGGAATAGACCCATACCTAGGTATGTAGTGATACTGAAGTGTGTGGCTTACATTGCACACACCACACAGTGGTTAGGGTTAGGTGTGTCCCAGATTACATGTTACATGTAGAACATCCCCAGACATGTACAGTATGCTAATGGGGGATGTAATGGGTGTATATGGACAATATGCAGTGTGACATACCTTCATATACACATTAACAGACACATAACAGGCAGACACACATCTGAGAGACAAGGGCCTATCGCTGCTAATTAACTTGACCATGTGTCCAATGTGTTACAGGTAGGATGCACACAGCACATGCATAACAGGCCTGGATTGTGGTATCAGTTACCTGTATGGTTGATGGTGACGTGGTACATGGGACATATACCGGGTGTACCTTGGTGTAATGACAGTGTACACAGCACCCACATCCTCCAGTGGATATTGTACTCCCTGAAACCCATGATGACACTCTGCCATACCCATCATCACACCTTGGCCATGACTGTGATACAACCTATAGTATACTCCAACAGTGGTACTACAGGGATATGCATCTAATGCATGTGCCACACACATAGTAGGGTGTTTCATTGTCATGCCTCACTTATGGGCAGCAACAACACTATCTGTACTACCTGTGCAGCCATGGGTATTGTAATAGCAGTATATGGCCTCGGAATGCTGTACCCTACAGATATATGGACTTGCACACATACACACACTTGCCAGAACACAAGGGGTATCCCATGCTTATCAACCCATTTGTACAACACTGTTGCATGGATACTGCAATGCTCATATAGCCAGTATGGAGAGGAGCGTAACAGGGTACATGTAATATCACATACAGCAGCAGCCACAATTGACTATGGCAATGGGTGTTGCGGTGGTTGTGAAGGCCCTCATTGAATTCCCAAGTACAGGTGTGCTAAAACATAGACACTGCTATACTCAGTCATGCACACGTACACATGTGTCAGTACAGGGGTGCATCACTGCAGGTGGTCATAGCTGTGTACCTAGCTATTGTCCAAGGAGAGATGGGTTGTGTAGGGGTTGTGTGTACAGTGGTATCCTGCCACCTGCCATGTGGCAGCAGGCAATCTATCAACAGACACTACTGTGGTGGCCCGCAGGGTGAGAATGACGTGCATCAGCCAATCCTCCAGATGCCTCCTGCACATGCCCACTGAGATGATCAAATTTACATGTATGCAACATGCATTACAACACATGGTTAGTGTCTGTGATGGAGACCTGTACCCAAGCATGTTCCGTTGACTGTGGTAGTGTAGTGGAGGTACCCATGGCATGTGGTGTGTACAGGGTGGCATCTCCTATATATTCCAGTTCTTACACAGCTGGGCAGACATGTCAATGTTAATCAAGCTGGGGTTGCCTGTACATATCCCAGCTGGATACCTGCCATCTGCACAGGGACTGACAGTCATCAGCTTGGCAAGTAGCTATGCAGTAGGATGAGTGTGTTAACAGATAGACTTTTGACAACAATATGTATGCCATAACTACATGTCAGAAGCCCTCAGTAATGCGTGCTGTACAGATGGTAGTCTACAGTTACATTCCACATGTCAGATCATTACCCAGTAGGGGTTATATACTGTGACACAGCTCACACACCAGGGATACAACAGGGAGGCATCAGCATCTAGCTATTCCTGCAGGTGTGCCTGTTGTCAGTACTATATTTAGCACTCTGCTGTTGCCTGGGTAAGCATTGTCAACAGTAGTATTGCCATGATACACTACATGCCAGTGTGACAGCATTTACCCTGAGCTAGTACACCAGTATATAACACATTCACATGGATGACAGTGCTGTACAGACATCATATACATCTGTGTCCCACACATGACACTCACACCCATTGCTACTGTAATGACAGCACATAGGCGCATGTATTGTACATGGCATTACATACACTTATTACAGATGTCATTACCCTGCTGTGTTATCAGCCTGGGTGGTGTGAATTGGTTACCAGAGCTAAGCCATGCTTTGCAAGTATCAACGTTGCTGCAATATAACAGCTGAGCTGATTTGCGCACTAGTAAGCGAAGCCTAAGTTGTGTAAGCAGCTGTACCTTTACCCATAGCTTAGTACCATTTAGCTTCACGCAAACCTGTGCAAACCCACTTAAAGCTGCTCAAAACTGCCTTAACCACTCTGTATCTGACAACCCTTGTTCTGCCTAGCAACAAAATGAACAGCCCTTGCACCCAGAACCCTGTACACTATTGTCATAACACTTACACACTACACCATGACCACTGTGAAGACAACTGGTGTTTTACCAATATATCTGTCAATACATATATTGAATAGTATTGAACAATTGCCTTTACTTCCGCAATTGTGTAGTACTTGTTATTAATATGACTGTTGCATCACATATGTTGTTTTATCATAATGTACACATAGCAGAAACATACGGTGAGATACATCTGGGAGGGTATACACAACCGTGAGGTTTACACATGACAGGAATATGGATATATACATATAATAGGTCGATATATGTCTACATGTACATACACATGTATACTCATATATATGTCTGTATACACATCTGTATAGTGCAACATATATATGGCCATATGAACATCTCTTCGTATGTACATATATATATATATATATATATATATATATATATATATATATATATATATATATATATATATATATATATATATATATATATATATATATATATATATATATAGAGAGAGAGAGAGAGAGAGATATGTATATAAAGCTATATATGTATGCACATCCTATGGACAGGATTCACGAAACCTCCGTGTAAGAGTTAGCAAGTCTTACACGGAGGCTGCAGTTAAACGGGGTGATGTCAGCATGCCATGCATATTCATGAGGGCATGCTGAATCACACCCTAGGCTAACATGGTCCATGTAGAAAAGTAGGGGGCGTGTCTGCACGGCGAGTCCTGCAAAGGGACACGCCCCCAGAAGAGTCACAGTCCTGAAAGGAAACTCCCACGAGCGAGTCTGCGGAAATGTCAAGAAACACAACACCACACATGCCCCCACAGACTATAAACCCGACTGTAATGTAAAACGTAAAAATGAACAGTTTAATTTTTTTTTTTATAATTTCAAAAAAGTTTGCCCGTAATTGCGCTCGTTTGCGCGGGTGTGCCCTTCGCTCAGCCACAGTTAGCAGTCATTGGAAAAGCATAAAAGATCTAAATATGCAAATTAAGCCAAGTAGCAATAGCGTAGCAGTAGAGACGTTGGCCAAAGAGGAGGTAGTCACGGTTCGAGCCCCAACAACATCATTTTCTATTTTTAGTGAAGTAAGCACGAAACAATCCCCTGACATATATGTACATATATGTAACTATAATTTAAGTAAAATGTAATGAAATGGGCCATGTATTTTTGAAGAAATCTGATACAATAAAAAAAAAAAATTATAAGTGCCCATAGTTGAGCAGCGCTCTACCAAGCTGAGTATGACTGCCTGCAGGTGAGCAGTGGTTTAACAGGTGTAATATGAGTGCCTGGAGTTGAGTGGTGCTTTAACACACTGAAACTGTGTGCCCATAGCTGTGCAACGCCTCACACAGCGTAATATGTGTGCTCATAGCCAAAGGACGCGTAAACCAGCGTAACCCGTTTGCACTGAGCTGTGCAGCGCGCCATACGGCTTACCGGCAGGCAACGTTGAGCAAGCTGTATCAAAGCCGCCTTTACACAGACACACCTCCTAGCCTGTCTAGACAGTAGTGAAATAAAAAAAAAGCAATGCCCAGGCTCGAACCCAGGATACTGTGCAGCATAGTCAAAGTACTGAACCACTAAGCCATGACAGTTGTACTGAAAGATGCAGTATTAGCATATATATAGGAATGAATGGAAATAGAAGCATGAAAAAGCAGGATTTTTTAAGCTGATACATTTCCAAAATGGCCAATCACAGATAAGTGCGGGAAAAATGTCATATATAAGCCCCATAGGCGAGAATACACAGCATAACTGATTGTGGAACCTATTTGCAGTCAGGATGGCAGGTGTAGGAGAGGGCAGTCACTTCCGAGCACAGAGGTGGGGTGTTGAGGAGTCCAAATATATGGTTTGACTCCTAGTCCACGATCATGAGGCTCAACTCAAGCAGGGCCAGGTTCTGTGGGGTACATACAAGGCAGAGGCGTGGAACCAGTTGGCACATGATCTCACCAGTGCCACAGGCATACCAAGGACTGGTGAACAGGTCTGTCACCACCATGCGGACCTGAATAGACGAAAGCAGGACCAACTGAACCGTTGGATCCAGGAGGCCCGGCAAATGCCCAACGCCCCACTACTGAGTAAGTATCTATGTAATTATGTATGTAAGAAATTATTCTAGCTGATATTATGGAGATGTATGTTCCAATATTACTTCATTTATATTACAGCTACAGGTGTGCAGTCCGCGAATCGGCGAGCCTATGGTGATAGGCTGGTGGGGTTGTGCCACCAGGCAGGTTAGTAATTATTTTTCTGTAATTGTTATACAATATAAGTGAGACAGCTTGTAAAAGAGTTCAGTGTAGTTACATATTAATAAAGTTCAAATAACACAAGAAGAAAGATTCTGCTAGTACTGTATGATTAAATACGTGATGCAGCCTGTAATCCAGAAATAAAAATTAAACAAGTCTGAAATAGAGATTTTCCACCTGTATTGTAATATCAGATAACCTGCTGCAGCCTGAAAATTAGTGGTAAACAAGCTAAAGACAATAGACATGTGTCAAATACATCCCCTTTTAAAATCTGCCATATGAAACAAGTGAGTCTGTTGGAAAGGATTGTTGTAACCAAGTAAGACATATTAATAATGCCTAGAATTAAGTACCATCTTGAATTGTAAAAATAAAACAAGTGAGAGTGTGAGAAAGAGGTATGAATCCACCAAGAAAGCTGTAATAACTCTTGAATAAAGTATACTGCAGTCAGTACATAATGAAATGAATGAGACAGCCACAACCAAACAGTGAAATGTTAGTAATAAAGTACTGAAGCTGGAATGTGTCTGTCCCCCAATTTGGATATGTTGCTGTACCCTTGCAATATGGAGATACTATGGTTGTATGAAATAATGAACATCCACAGTTGTCTAGAGCCATATAAATCAAATGTAGAAGGATGCTGTACCTGAACGCAGCCAGATATGAACGTGTATGAATAAAAATGCTATGTATATTAATGTAGCAGTAACAGTACCATCACCAACATTCCTAAGGTTACATATAGGAAACTGTACTAAGACCTGTAGGGTATATATATCTGCAGCTACTAGAAATGTGCAGTATATGTATAGGTAGTTGAAGTTGTTAATGAAATATTTCTTCACCCTACCCTATATTCACAAATAACGCCATTCCACAACAAACTGGGTATGTGTATTCACAATTAATTCCTATGGACATTTGTCCTGTTGGTTCATACATATTTGCACGTACGTTGATGCATGTGCCCTGTTCACATATCCAAACCTGATGGCCTGTTGCCATCAATCAACCCTGCATGCTGTTGGATTGTCTACTGTTGTTCAAAATATGCATGTGTTATGCTTGCTGTTCAATGTTTGGAATTCATGGGTGTTTGGTTAATGGGAATACTGATGCATGCTGTTACAACTAATTTTGAATGGGCTTGTTTGTTACTAACCCAAAATGTCATAAAATATTGCTAAACATAGGATAACAGGAAAGGCGGGTTCCAGCGGACCCACCTCTCCCACCTCAGCTGGCGAGTGCACCTGGCACTAGTGCCCAGGCTGGAACCTTCTCTGGTGGCCCTGTGCCACCTTCGGGTGGAAGTGCTGCAAGGGATGGGGCTTGTCCCCCCTCTGCAAGCGTGGTCAGAGGAGACCATCCACTCACCCTCCAAAGTGTCCGGACTGTGGTGCGTAGCGAGATCAGGCATTCTGTGCTTGAACCCCTATGCCAGCTTGAGACACGGGTGGCGCAACTCACGGGTGTGCCTGCTGCCCATCCTACACAGCCCCCAGCACAGCCCTTTCCTGGGCAGTGAAGGCACAGTGGCAACTGCCCATGGGTGGGGATCTCAGTTCCACTGTTGCCATCTGTGGGCTCATGGGTTTGCGATATCCAAACATCCGTCCCCGTCAATTGTGTTCCCCCCCACATGTGTCATACTCTGCCCCTGTATGCATCTTGTTTGTCTTGTCTGTTAACCTCCCCTACCTACCTCCCCAAATATACCTACTTCCTGTACCTCACATTCCACACTCACCTGAAAAAAAAAATAAAAAAAGGGCACTCTGTTCCCACAAAAAAATTACGCCCCATACATAGCTGCCCATTTTGCAGACATGTCTGCTGGACATGTGAACTGGTAATTACAATTGGCTGTACAACATATTTTGTTGTCCTCACCCCTCTCTCAGGTGTGGAAGGATTCAAATTTCACACCAAATTACACACATATGCACAGCTGTTGCTGATAAAGAAATGGGCAGCTATGGGCCATTCCTACATCCTTCCTGCAAATCCCGAGCTTGTTTTCCTACTGTCCTACCCTCTTTGTGCCCTCTTTTTCACCACTTTCCTATCTCCCCATTTTGTTTTCTTTCAAAGAAATTAGCGTGGGTGTGCGCCAGAGTAAGCACTTTTAAGCAGTAGTAAGCAGGTGTGCTTTTGTGTGCGCTTAGCTAAGCGTGTGTGCGCGAAGCTAAGCGACAGTGTACATGCGTGAACACCGCGCAAACCAGCGCTAACCCGCTTACAACTGCTTAAAAGTGCCTTAGTCACTCTGAATGACAAGGCCTGTAGTCTGCTCAGCAGCAAAATAAAATTCCTCTAGCAGTCTCGAACCCAGGACCTTGGAAACACTAGTCTGCATGACTTACCACTAAGCCATGACTGATATACAAGAACTTTGTGCTGAAAGCAATATATCATGAAATAGTAGGACTGAATGTAAAGGGAATATAGGAAGGCTATTACACAAAGCTTTTCTTGTATCTTTACTGGCATTTTTTGTGGATTTGCATTACATTAGTGTGAGAAGAGAAACAGCCATGCTAGTAGGTAGCTAGTAGGTAATAATGTGACAGTAGCACCTTGCAAACCACACACACTATCAGAGCAGGATAAACACCGCCATATTTGAATAGGTAAGAGGCCAGACCTCGCAACTGTGACTGATTTACAGGAATGTTCCTGATTTGCAAACAAATGTTAACTGTGCCCCACTGACTCCCTGTGAAATGTACTAACAGTAGGCAGAAAGGTGTGGAATCCCACGTAATGGTAACTGTCAATTACTTAAAGTATGCACTACTTGCATGTCAGAAATGGTGTAGTAATACATATGCTCAAAATACCCCACAGTCACAACTGCACAATATCTGAAATATATCACGGCTGTATCCCACTGATATGTACCATTCTCTGAGGCTGATAAAAGATACACCTGAGAGTATCTGAGGCCTACAAGTGTCACAAACTCACAGGCATATCATTCTGTTTGCTGTCACACAGTCTGTGAATAGCTGTAGAATTGCTTCCACAAGCACACCCTCATGTAGGAGTACAACCCAGAAATATCAAAGGATGTAGCCAACTAATAAAATAAGGACAGTATAGCAGTTTACAAGCGCTGCATGTGCCTGCTATCCATAACTGTTAGTACAAAATACAAGGCCCTACTACTGCTCAGCAGCAAAATAAGATACCCTTGTAAGTGTCAAGCCCCACACCTTGGCCAGACCAGACTGCATGCAGTACCACCAAACCACACCAAACATATAAGGAATTGCTGCAGAAAGAAATATAGCAAGCATTACAAGGAGTTAATGTAAATGGAAAATAGGAAAGCCATAGCAACACATTCCAGTAAAGACACCTAGCAGGCCTTCAAGGAGTGAATGTAAAGGCTAAATAGTGAAGCCATAGCAACAAATTGCAAGAGCCACTGCTGTATACCAGTTAATCCACAAGTCCCACAGGAAAGCACATACTCCCATTTAAACAGTATTAGTATTATTAGGTGTCAGTTAACATACACACTGAGAAGAATGAACTGGAGGAAGCAATAGTCAGGTTTCAGTACAACATGCATTTCAGTGCCTACAACACAGCCTTAAATATGAGAGACATACCAACCTTTACACTCACAGAACAGTGTCCACAGCATACCAGCATGGTCCCCACCTTGAAAATCTGAAAGGGCTACGCCTACCTAACCTAACATTTTATAGCACTGTCTTGAAATCACAGTGCGAACTGCAATTACCACACAGCAGGCTGCATGCAATTAGTAAATGCTGGCTAACAATTGGTGCAGAGACCATCACATGCACATGTGCAGATACCTACAAAAGCAGCCTGTACTCCCAGTCCACACATGCAATAGTTTCATTGCAACAACCGGAGGGAGAGAGAGAGAGAGAGAGAGAGAGAGAGAGAGAGGCAGAGAGAGGGAGAGACAGAGAGAGACACCAAAAAAAATAAAAAAATAAAAAATAAAAATAAAAACCATCAAGCCAACCATCAGCAGGCCGGCCAGCAGCAAGCCATCACAAACAGCAGTGAGAAACAAAGTTAATGTAAACTACATAATCTAATAATCTACATACTGTGAACCCTCCATATGTGTTAGCAGTCTGTATCTATATATATATATATATATATATATATATATATATATATATATATATATATATATATATATATGAAGATGTGCATAGGGCAGGGGACATACTGCAACTGTTAGTGCAGGCTGGACATACATATGTATTTGAAGGTTGCTATGTGCACATATCAATGTAGGTTGTAGTGCAATGTACAATGTAGGTTGTACAGTAATGGATGTTTAGCAGTATGTTAGTGTGTGTATTCGTATGTGTAAATAAAAAAAAAATATATATATATATATATATATATATATATATATATATATATATGTATGTATATTTATATATGTATATATATATATATATATATATATATATATATATATATATATATATATATAATATTCATATATGTGTACATAGCTAGAGAGGGATGTCTAAATAGATAGACATATATAGATAGATAGATAGATAGATAGATAGATAGATAGATAGATAGATAGATAGAAAGAATATGTATATACATATATATGTAATAGACACATACAAATATATATATATACATACACATATACAGACAGATATGAATGTCTAGAGATATGTATGTATATGAATATCTCCCTCTCTCTCTCTCTCTCTCTGTATATATATATATATATATATATATATATATATATATATATATATATATATATATATATATATACTGAGAGAGGCACATGTGTGCAGATGTATTGCAACAGGTGCCTGGAGATAAAGGCATGGACTGAACACCAGTGTGGATACTAGAGTACCATACCCCATTCCAAAACACTTTCACCACTAACCACCACATAGGTGGTTGCCTGCCTACTACTGGATGTGTCAGAAGGGAACATGGGAAACAAGTGTACAATAGCCTCCCCTGTGATATTCTCAGTGGCACACTAGTCTTGTAATCCCTGTACATGGTACATGTCAGCACAAATGGTGTGTTAGCTAGGGAAATGTAGGTCACTGTACCCCTCTACACCTCACAATGTCCTACATGGTATGTACCTCCCATGACAACTACAGAAAGGGAGAAGGACACATTCATACCTAACAAACAGTGATAATGCCCTCAAACACATTACCTATGCAGAGTGACTGACAAAACCACAGATAGAGTGCCTTTCATACTACCTACAAAGAGGTTACCACTGCTGGATATACATAGTTAAGTCACACCCATAACAGTTTTCCAACAACCATGGTAACACCTTACAATATCCCCAGCCTAAATGACCTATGTCTGTCATCCTTAGCACAGCAGTAAAGAGCACATGGTGGAGGTACAGGTTCCTACCCACAAATAAGCCATACCCTGGAGTAAACCACCCAGCATTAAGAAGCAAGGCTCCTCATTAGTAGATGTCAGACATACCCCTGTTGAATGTTATGCAGATAGGTAATATGCCATATGAGTCTCCCTGTGTAACTGTTTGACAGGAGCAAGTACAATCACATTACATGTGCCCCAAGGGGCAAGGTAGCATAACAGTATGCTGCTGTAGGCCCAGGGCCAATAGCATACTACCTACCTATGACACAATGCACACACACATGTACTAATTGCAATACCAACTATGTGAGGTGGAATAAGTGTGCCACTGACTGTGTGCAAGGTCTGTAATGGTGTGATTGCTCAACATGACGTTGTGTCTGTCATGGTAGTGTGTGTCCTTGGTGTGAGGCCAGAGAAAGATGTGTCAGGTATTGGGATACAAACATACTACATTGCCATATGTTATGCTGTGGTTCCCTGTATATGACTGCGGTGAATGTAGGGGTATGGCCGCAAAGACTAGGGTGCATTACCATTGAAATTTTAACTGTGCATTGCATGCATTGCATGGGTTGACAATGTTCCCCATCCATTACCTTGATACATACCCCCAGTGTGAGGTTGTGCATTGGACCTCAAACAGTGTGCCGACTGCTGGTGTATACTAGTTTGTTGTATGGAGTGTGCCAGGCACTGTCACACAGTTGTTGGCTGAGCACTGATATGTGGTCATTTACATGTGTATCCCCCAATAGACAGACAGATGCTGTATATGGCAGTTCAGTGATATCACTACAGTAGAGTATTATGTGTGCCATATTACTTGCTCACATATTTTTCTTTTCCTTCCAGGGCGATGGTGCACCAGCGCAACCCCTCGTACTCGGCTGCAGAGGATGAGGAGATATACCAGAGCCTGGTGCGGGATTTTGCCACACTCTTTTCCCGCACCAGCCAGAACCAGCAGGAGAGGGCTGCACTGTGGCAAGACCTTGTCCATCGGGTAAATGACATAGGCATGCATAACTGGACATATGAGCAGGTATGCCATCACTGCAGTGATTTAATTAGAAATGTCCATCAGCGTGCGTCTGATATCCACAGGCAACAGCTTGCCACAGGTGGTGGGGCAGCTATACACCCCCCTCACCAGACTGGAGGAGCTCCTCCTAAGTGTTGTGGCTCCAGCCCAATAACAACAACATCTGCAGACATGTGTAATGATGGAGGCTAGGAGCCACCCAGCATGTGGACATGGAGCGTGCAGGTAACATGCCATATCTATATTTGACTGTTCTCTACACTGGTAGTTTATGCATGTGTGAGATGTGTACTGTGTTTGTAGCTGTTATCCTATTCTCAATATCAGCAGTAGACCTGTGAAAGCCAACTGTTGTATTACTGTACTGTATCATACTCACAGTATCAATGGCACAGTTGTGCCCACTGACAATAAATGTTTTATTTGTGCAGGTCCCTCTGGTGTAACAGCAAGGCAGCCAATCCATGCTGGTGAGTGTGTAATAACAATACTTTTAATACTAGTGATAATAATAGTAATAATACCCTCAAACAGTATTGCTATGTGTTGGATTGCAGGTGTGTTTGTGTCTGTGTGTTTGTATCTCATGTACCGAGGAGTGTGCATGTGCCCATGTGTGCATGTGTGCATGTGCCCATGTGTGCATGTGCCCATGTGCCCATGTGCGCATGTGTGCATGTGCGCATGTGTGCATTTGTGCATGTGTGCATGTGCCCATGTGTGCATGTGTGCATGTGTGCATGTGTCCATGTGCCCATGTGTGCATGTGTACATGTGCCCATGTGTGCATGTGTGCATGTGCTCATGTGCGCATGTGTCCATGTGCCCATGTGCCCATCTGCGCATGTGTGCATGTGCCCATGTGTGCATGTGTGCATGTGCCCATGTGTGCATGTGTGCATGTGTACATGTGCCCGTGTGCATCTGTGGTAACATTGTGTACACATTGTAAACTGTGTTTCCTGCCTTCCTCTCACAGGTTCTGGTGTTGCTCTGGTGGTATGCAGCAGGGAACCTGAAGCCACTGCTGGGGATAGTGATAATGATGACACATGTGTAATGGCACATGGAGGTGTGACAGGGTCTGCTGTTGGTCAGCCAATCAACGGTACACAGCAGTCAATCCCGTCAATGTGCACAGTCATCCTGCCAATACATCCATTGTCACCAATGTCCTTAGGTGAGGGACAGCATACAGTGGGCATTGACCAGGGTAATGTGGTATCAGTGGCACATGCATCCCCTCACAGCAGCCATGGCCAGAGTCCTAACATGGTACCACACAGGCAGATGTCCAGGGGTTCTCGTGGGAGCATCCATGGTCGTACTGCCCCTGTCAGACGTGCCCACAGTGGTCTTTCAACCTCAGCTATTTTCCGGGCTGTAATGCCGGCACAGGCACGTATGGAACGGTACACCAGACAGGGTCTGAGGGATCTTACAGCACATTGCACTGCTATGAATGACACTATGTGTGACGTTGCGGATGCCATCCGTAATTTCACCGAGGTCATTGACAGACATTGGGGGGACACATTAGATCTGTTCCACAACTACATGTCCATGAGCCAGGGCAATGCAGGACGGTTGAGGCATCAATGTGGACATATGCCAACAACATCAGCAGCTGGCAGTCGTCACGGATGACAACAAACCCGCAGCCACTCCCATAGTGCCAGTATCAGCCCCAGCAATGCTGGGTCTATGCTGTCATCAGACCGCCCTAGGAGACCACGTGCATGTGGCTCTGGACAGTCCCAGCAGGGACATGTATCCAGTCATCAACCAACTGCTTCTGATGACAGTACCCAGTCTGGCTTAGTACCTGATACTGTCCGTAGCACCCCTGCCAGGCACAGGTACCATGTCCGTGGCCAGAGACAGTGATCTGCATGACCTGGCAGGTACAGTCTGTGGCTGTCCACAAACACCCGTATATGGCAGCCACGAGGTGGAACTGTGTGAATGCAAACACACATGCATAATGCTAACACCTAGGGCTAACACATACACGCACACACCGCATCAACATTGCCCCATCTTGTACTGTTGTCCCTCACTAACACACATACACATACATGTCGATTGGTTGTATCAGTGGCAGACTCAGGCATACCAAGTACACACCCTGTGCATATGAAGAAACTGTGCCACCTCCTGCAATCTGTAACATTGATGCAGGAACAGGTTAACATGGTGCTGATGCACAGGGTGACTACATAGAAGTGTAATAATATTATCATGTTGTCAACAGTACAGTGTAATGCTATCATTGTGGGTATATCCCAGCATGCCTGATGCATTAACAGTATGATTGTCATTGTATTGTTTTGTACACCACTATTAATTACCATAGTGTAATGTCTGCATATCTTTGCATTCTGGTGGTAAGGCTGAAAACAGAAGGCCACCTACATAGGTAGCACAGGGGATAAGAAAATGGAAGTAATGATAATCAATGCCGACATGTAAACCGCAAGATGCATGCAGTCCAAACTCTACTCTGCATGGAGAATGTTGATATCTGTGCAGAAATAGACAACAGGTTCAAGACTCCCAAGAGCACCCTAGCACTACCAGGTTACACCTCATACCATGCTTGACAGCCCCAAAACACGGAACTAACTATGACAGGAGAGTGAGTCTCATTAAATGTCAAGGATACTGTGGTGGCAGGACAGGCAGCTTACATCCTTCTAAGTTGGGAACTGCTGATTGAGGGCTCAGTGTCTGTTATTCTAAAAGTGTATTAGTTCTGGTTTAAGCACTTGGGCTTCAGGCCAATTATTTTGCATTAAGAAGGTTCATGGTCTGCACTCTTGTGGGAGGAGAGGCTGGACTCTGCCCGTCTGAGCTGGGAATTTCTGGTTAAAGGCTTATAGTGCCTGCATATTTGAACTGTTTCTTACTGAAATTGGTACACCTTGTTTGCTGTAGCATAGACTAGATCCAGGCCTGCTGAATGTAGCTTTGTTTGTATGCTTGTTTGCTTGTTATTTCCCTGAAATGCTAATTCCACCTAAAACATGGCTTTTCAGTGCTTCTGTGGATCCCTAGTGACATCTGCATTGCTTACTGTACTTATTTCCTTGTTTCACTTGAAAGAAAGTTACTGTTTGTCATTTTTGCATTTAAGTTACCTGTAACACATTGCATTTAAGTTACCTGGCACTTGCTCAATAAAGCAATTATATAAGTCAGCACTAACAAATTAAAAGCACTACACCCTCACAAACTCCCCTTGAGTACCTTGTTCCCCATTGGCCCTTTTTTTGTCAATTATAAAGGAATTCCCAATACTATTCTAGCATGTCCAAAGGTCAGTTGTCAATCTCCTCTCCGGTCCAGCTGGTGAATCTGGGAATCTTGAGGTAATGTTACAACTGCCTCATGTACACAGACAACCCTCTCCTCCTCCCAACAAATTCCAACACATGTGAGAGATGCAACCATATAGCCAAACTGGAGGCTAAGCTCTCTCAACTCAGTACTGGTGAAACCTGTCAGGAGGAGAAGGAAACCACTTACTACAATTCCAGTCTCACATAGACCTACCATGACAGCAAACCAAACACATAAACACAAAAAAACATACCTGGAGGATCTAAATAAAAATCTGCCTAAGCAGCAGATACCTCCAAAGTGCAGAGACCCAAGCAACCATTACCCCAAAACAAAACACGTGCAACACATACCTCACAAAGCCATTGTGCCGAACAGTCACAGCCCTTAAGGCTAAACAACACACCTGATACACTTGTAATAGGTGACTCTATCGTCAGGCACACTGACATCCCGCTCACCAGGCTGAACAAGGAGAAGGTCACGGTGAGCTGCCTGTCGGGCGGTAGAATCTGCCACATAACAGAAGCACTCAGGTCACTCCAAGGCAAGTACAAATATGACTCAGTCATTGTCCATGCTGGTGTGAATGACCTGAGATGTACCTCCCTGAAAAGAGACATAGAGGAGCTCTCTGAGCATGTGGCCCAGGCCGGTATGACCCTGACCTTGAGTAGCATCTTACCCTCACCAAGAATGATGCCACAATATGAAGACAAGATGATCAATTTCAACTTTTTTAGGCAAGACTCAAAAGACAAACCCACCTCCATAGGTATCACAAGGGATAAGAAACTAATAGTAATGCTACTCAATGCCAGCAGTGTAAACCTCAAGATGCATGCACTGGAAACTGTCCTTAGCATAAGAGAACATCAATATCTGTGCAGTAACAGAATCCTGGTTCAAGGCTCCTGAGAGCACCCCAGCATGCCAGGTTATACCTCATACCATGCTTGTCAGCCCCAAAACTTGCACTGAACCAGAACAGGAGGGGGAGTATCAATATTTGTCAAAGATACACACACCTCCAGGTTGGTGGCACAGCACGAAGCATCAGAGACTATCCATGTGCAACTAACAGTGGGTAAATTGCCTTCCAGTTTATAGCCTGCTACAGACCACCCTCCCAAACCCAGGAACCCCACTTGACCTTCCTGAGAACACTGGAAAATATGAAGGTCTCTCCAAACACCATTATATTGGTGGACTTCAACTACCCAAACATAGACTGGGAGCATTACTCTAGCTCCAACACCCTAGCTCAAAGGTTCTTGAATTTATAAACTCAAATGCTATGGAACAACTTGTTACCACTCCCACAAGAGTTGAAAACATACTGGACCTGATCATCACCAACATGGGGACTCTATGCTTCAGACTAGAAGTGTATTCCTCACTGGTAAGATAAGACCATAAACTAATCTCACTGGATATTCACATCCTGACCCCACACCCTGCCCAGAAAACCACAGTGTAAAACTTCTCTAAAGCAAATTTCACACTCCTCAAAACTGAGGTGGAATCCTTCAAAGCCCCCGGGCCTGTGGAAAATATGGCCCAGACTGCAGAATCCTTTATAAACGCATTCCATGAACACCTTCAGGAATGCATGGATCCTGCAATCCCAAATAAAACCAAGACCCAGTCCTCCAAAGGCAGACGTCCTGTCTGTGTGGACCCCAGCCATAAACAAACTATACAATAGAAGGAGGAAGCTACTACATGATAGAGCAAAATCCCAAAAAGGGAAGGTATCTCTGATCAGTGTTAGCAAAATACTAAGGGCACTCATAAAGTCGTCTAAGGCCAGCTTCGTGAGAAGAATTGCACAGGACACTAAGGATAATCACAAGGCTATCTTTAGTTATGTTAGGAACCTGGGTAGGAATTCCCAGATATGCTCAGAATTAGTCCAAAATGACAAAAAATACACCGAACCCACAGACATTGCCAACATCCTAGCTGACAGGTTCAGCGCAAACTTCTCCCACCCCCTCCCCACCAGAAGGGCAAATATCTATCCCAGCAGAGTGCTGCCCCCGACATCTCAGATGCTCAGGTAAGAGCCGCCCTCTCCAAAGCAAAAAACACAGCATCAATGGGATCAGACAGTGTCCCGGGCTGCGTCCTACATGAACTCCAAGAAGAGCTAAACCCAAACATAAAACTACTGTTCAATCTCAGCCTTACCACAGGATATGTACCCAAAGAGTGGCGTACAGCAAACAGTGGACCCTCTACACAAAGGTAGTGCCTCAAGGGATCCTGGAAACTATCGCCCCATAAGCTTGACTAGCTTCGTCTGCAAAGCTATGGAAAGGATCATCATGGACCTCATAAATAAAGATATTGGGGACCTACAGACACTGGATCCTACCCAGTTCGGCTTTGTTAAGGGCAGATCCTGCCTCTTAAACCTGGTCGATTTCTTTGAAACAGTCACCAAGGCCATTGACGAGGGGAAGGTGGTCCACACAGCCTACCTGGACCTCGCAAAAGCCTTCGAGACAATACCCCACTCGGGCATTATAGATAAGCTCACCAGCTTAAATATAAACCCCTATGTCACTAGATGGGTTGCAAACTGGCTCAAGGACAGAACCCACATGGTTAGAATTGCTGGAGCCATGTCAGACTCCAAACCAGTTACAAGTGGCATCCCACAAGGCTCAGTCCTGGGACCTCTCCTGTTCGGTATATATTTCTCGGAGGTACAGGCCAACACGGAAGGACTGTGGCTGACCAAGTTCGCAGATGACTGCAAACTGGGCGCTATAATCGACTCTCCAGCCGACACAAGCATCCTCCAAAAGGGCCTCATAGAAACAGACAACTAGTGCCAGAGCCATGGCCTCAAGTTAAATGCCAAAATGTTTATAGTCATCCCCTTTGGCAAAAACAAAGTGCCCACAAATTACCACATAGGTGGTAATCAATTAAGTACGGAAGAAGTAATTAGGGACATGGGGACCTGAGTTGATAGCAATCTCTCATTTGACAACCACATGGCCAAAGTGGTTAGAAAAACATTTTATATAGCTCACCTAATCATGAAGGGATTCACATCTAGATCAGGGGAGGTCATCGTGCCTCTTTACTCATCCCTCATCAGGCCCATAATTGAGTACAATGCCCCTTTTGGGATGTACCTTACCAGACACCTGCAGCAACTGGAAAGACCCCAAAAGTACCTCACCAAGAGGATCAAAGGGCTCAAACAGATGCCATATGCTGCCCGGTTAACAAAACTCCATACTCAGTGGCATACTGCCTGCTCAGAGGCGATCTGTGCCTGACGTATAATGCCATGTCCAACCCGGAATTAATGGACATGCTGCACCTCAGAAACTCCAAATCCCATTGAGTTACGCGCTCGAGAGACTTGAACTTCAGCACTGACATAAATAGGACATGCTGGAGGGACAGATTCATAACCCAGAGGCTCCCTTCACTCTGGAATAAAATCCTAGTCCAGGTTAGGCAGAGTCCCTCATTGATTCTCTTCAAGAGGAATCTTGATGAGTGGATGGGAGATCGTAGGTTTACCCCGGGTATCACTTCTGTGTCACTGTTAGACAGAGGCACAGTATACTAACCTCAAAAAAGGGCATAGCAACATTAATTTAAAATGGGTGGCGAAAGCCAAACACATTCTGGCTTGGCTTATAAAGGCCCTAGGGCAGATAGCCTAGTATGAACCTATGAACCTATACCCACACCCCCAGGTTGTTGCCACAGCGTGACGCATCACAGACTATCCATGTGCAACTAACAGTGGGTTAAACTGACTTCCAGTTCATAGCCTGCTACAGACCACCCTCCTAAACCCAGGTAACCCACTTGGCCTACTTAAGAACACATGAATATATGCAGGTGTCTCCAAACAACAATATATTGGGAAGCTTCATTTACCCACACATAGACTGGGAGCATTACTGTACCTCCAACACCCTAGCCGAAAGGTTCCTAGAATCCATACACTCAAATGCTATGGAACAACTTGTTACCACTCCCACAAGAGGGGAAAACATACTGCACCTGATCATCACCAACATGTGGACTATATGCTCCAGACCAGAAGTGTATCCCTCACTGGTAAGATGACACCATAGACTACTCTCACTGTATATTCACATACCAACCACAGCCCCTGCACAGAAAACCACAGTCAAAAAGTTGTGTAATGCAAATTCCATGCATTCACATGAGGCAGGCTTCACACATGGGAACTATTTAAGGTCACAGGTACATATGTCTATGTGGCACACACATACCTCATGAGCGCATTGAAATTACTGATATAATATATGTCATACAATATTAAGAGCAACACCCAACACACATGGACAAACTGAGTGACAAAAACACACATGGTATTTGGAGGATTCAAATCCCTATTTAACTATGCTATGATACTTGAGAGAGATGCATTAGCAGAGTGAGCTATTCGCATTACACAGAGGTTTTTCTTCTGCTATACTTATAGGGTGTTGACATCATCAGTGTTTAGAAATAGGAATGTACACCATGTAGTGTGTTCTTCTAGTTGCCAAAAGGGACATTTCTTTCACCCAGAATTGCACACACACTAACCCCCCACCCCAAAAACACACACACACACACACACACACACACACACACACACACACACACACGATTCAAACCCCTACCTAATTATGTTTTGACACTTGAGAGAGATGCATTAGCAGAGTGTGCTATTTGTATTACTGGGAGGTTTCCCTTCTCCTGCTATACTTATAGGGTGCTGACATCATCAGTGTTTAGCAGAGCATGCTATTCGCATTACTGGGAGGTTTCCCTTCTCCTGCTATACTTATAGGGTGCTGACATCATCAGTGTTTAGAAAGAGGAATGTACATCATGTAGTGTGTTCTTCTAGTTGCCAAAAGGGACATTTTTTCACACAGAATTGCACACACACTAACCCCCTCCACCTAAACACACACTGCAAGATTCAAACCTCTACCTCACTGTATTATGACATTTAAGAGAGACACATTATCAGAGCGTACTATTCACATTACTGGGAGGTTTCCCTTCTCCTGCTATACTTATAGGGTGCTGACATCATCAGTGTTTAGAAAGAGGAATGTACATCATGTAGTGTGTTCTTCTAGTTGCCAAAAGGGACATTTCTTTCACACAGAATTGCACACACACTAACCCCCCCCCCCTCCCCAATCACACACACACTGTGCATTTGCGGGATTCAAATCCCTATTTAACTATATTATGACACTTGAGAGAGACGCATTAGCGGAGCACGCTATTCGAATTACTGGGTATCTTTTCTTCTCCTGCAGTATTTATAGGGTGCTGACATCATTATTTATAAAGAGGTATGTACATCTATTACTATCTGTCAGTAAGGGGGATAGCATATATATGCATTAACAGACGCCTACTTCAGGGTCACATATGCACATCAGCACTGCCAGGTTATGTTTTATACCATGCTTCGTGACCACAGGACCTGTAACACACAACACAACCAGTTTAGACCACTCCTCCGATATCCAGGAACCACACTTTGCTTCCCTGGGAACAGTGTAGGATATGAAGGTATTCACATACACCATTACAGTGGTTAACTTCAGGTACAGGTATATTGAGTGGGGGAACTACTCAGGCCTCAACAACATCACCCTACAGCCACTACAATTTGTGAATCCATGTGCTATGGCAGGACCAATCACCACAGCCACAAAGGGGAATACATATTGGACCTGACCATCTGCAACATGGGGACTCTATGTTCCACACCAGAGGTAGACCACCATTGTTAATATCTCACCATAACCAACTTTCCCTGGACATCCATATCCCATCCCCACCCCCAGGCAAGGAAGTCACTGCAAACAAAGTATTTATCAAAAGCAGACTTTGCACTTGTGAAGACTGGGGTGGAAGACTTCAAAGGACCCATGCTGGAGGATTATACAAGACACTCTGCATAATCCTTGACAATTGCATTCTATGAGCATCCAGACGGTTTGCATTGATCATGCTATCCCAAATAAACCCAAGACTCCTCCACAACAGGAGACCTGTCTGGTGTACACCAGCCATATATAAGCTGCACAACAGAAGGAGGGAGCTAATACATTACAGAGCAATATCCCACAGAGGGAGGACGTCTCTGAACAGTATTGGCAAGACACTTCAATCCCTCAAAATCATCACTTCAAAGTGTTGCCAGTGAAATTGTCCAGACACTGCAGATAAGGCTCCCCTCAGTCTGTAATTGACGGCCAATTACTGTTATAAGTCCTCGCCAACCCTCTTCCAGCCACATGGATGTGACATTATTTTACAGAGGCACAGTAGCCTACTGTACTGGGGAGGCAGACGCCAAACACACTCTGGCTAAGCTTATGTATTCCCTAGGGTAAACAGCCTAGTATTGACCTCTACACCCATATGTTTAATTTTCAGATGCACAATGTTTGTTGCTGATAAACTGTTTGCAGGTCTTTATTGCCATAGGTTTCCCTGTTTCTATGAACAACTTGTGTATCTGTGGAAGATGTTTGAATATGAGAGGGATCCACTATTTTACTTATGTCTCTGTTGTCATTTAACTGTGTGCACTGGGCAGATTGCTGTATTGTGGGAGGTTCCTGGCTTAACACATACAAATGCCAGATATGTGTGGCCAACTGCTAAACTGAGACATGGCCTAAGTGTGTGAGCATGCCCAATTCAGGCTTTCCATGCCTTGTTGCCTGACATATGTTTCATTTATCAAAGTGTGTGAGCATGCCCAGTGTGAGCTTTCCATATGTTGAAATCTGAGGTCCACCACATTTGTGGTTGTGTGTGAACTTCAACAATATTTCACATTTATAGTTGTGTGTTGGAAGTCATGTTGTGTTCTTACTGCCAACTGCTTTGTGTCTGAACCCAACAGGGATTATACTGTGCCTGCAGGGTTTCCATGGGATAGTTTGCATACAGTTGTCAACATCCTTCCATACTGACTAAACACTGTAGTATCGTATAGTGTACTGGGTCAGTACTTTCACTGTGGTGGACAGTATCCTGGGTTTCAGTCCTATCACTGCTTTAAATATTCATAGTGAGCACACCAGACTGGTTAAGGGCCAGTTGTGCAAATATGACCATGTTGCATTTTGTTCAGATATGGACTACTTAAACCAGGCTTGTCCAACATTGGTAGTGTATTCCACAACTTGGGTGGACATTGACAAACACTAGCTATGTGACCTAGGCCATTTCTAATGCTAGTCAGAGAGTGTGTTTGTCCTTCAACACACATTGTAACTGGAGTTTGCCATGACATATTTCAAGGTTAGTATAATGTGCCTCTGTCTACCCATGACATAACTGTGATACCCAGGGTAAACCTACCATCTCCCATCCACTCATCAAGATTCCTCTTGAGGAGAGTCAATGAAAGACTCTCTGGCTAATCTGTACTGGGGGTTTACTCAAGAGTGGAGGGAGCTTCTGGGTTATGGATCAATCACTACAGCATGTCCTATTTATGTCAGTGCGGGGGTTCAGGTCTCTCATGTGCATAGCTCACTGGCATTCAGATTTTACAAGGTGCAGCATGTTCATTGATTCCAGCTTGGACATGGCTTTATACATCAGGCACAGATTGCCTCTGGGCAGGCAGTATGGCACTGTGTGGAGCTGCAGTTTGTTTAATCAGGCAACACATGGCATCTGTTAGAGCTCTTTGATCCTCCTGGTGAGGTACTTTTGGGGTCTTTCCAGTTGCTGGAGGTGTCTGCTGAGGTACATCCCACAGGGGCTATTGTACTCAATTGTGAGGCTGATGAAGGATGACTGAATAGGCACGATGACCTCCCCTGATCTAGATGTGAATACCTTCATTATTAGGTGGGTATATGGTATGTTTCTGTAACCACTACAGCCACATGATTGTCAAATGCAAGATATCTATCAACTTGTGTCCCCAGGTCTTTTATTACTTCTAAAGTACTTAATGGGTTAACACCTATGTGGTAATTGGTGGGCACTTACTGTTTTTCCAAAGGGGATGACTATACACTTTTCTGCATTTAGCTTGATGACATGGCTCTGGCACCAGTTGTCTGTTTCTATGTGGCCCTTTTGTAGGATGCTTGTGTCAGCTGGAGGGTCAGATATGGTACCCAGTTTGTAGTCATCTGCAAACCTGTTCAGACACAGTCCTTCCATGCTGGCCTGTACCTATGGGAAATATATACCAAACAAGGGAGGTCCCAGGACCGAGCCTTGTGGGATGCCAGTTATACCTGGTTTGTAGTCTGACATGGCTGCAGCATTTCTGACCATGTCAGTTCTGTCCTTGAGCTGGTTTGCAACCCATCTACTGACATAGGGGTTTATATTTAAGCTGGTGAGCTTATCTATAATGAACAAGTGAAGTATTGTATGGTAGGCTTTTGCAAGGTCCAGATAGGCTGTGTGGACCACATTCCCCTCATCAATGGCCTTGATGACTGTTTCAAATGAGTCAAACATGTTTAAGGGGCAGGATCTGCCCTTAGGAAAGCCACACTGGGTAGGGTCCAGCGTCTGTAGGTCCCCAATATCTTTATTTCTGAGGTCCATGATGATCCTTTCCATAGCTTTGCAGACCAAGCTTGTCAGGATTCTGGGGTGATAGTTTGCAGTATCCATTCAGGCACCACCTTTGTGGAGAGGGACCACTGTTGCTGTACACTGCTCTTTGGGTACATATCCTGTGGTAAGGCTGAGATTGGGCAGTAGTGCTATTTGGTGTTCCATTCTTCTTGGAGTTCATGTTGGACGCAGCCCAGGACACCATCTTGTACCATTGACGCTGTGTGTTTTGCTTTGAAGATGCTGGCTGTTACCTCAGCATCTGCAATGTCAGGGGGCCAGCACTCTGCTGGGATAGATATTTGGCATTTTGGTGGGGGGGGGGGTTTGCACTGAACCTGTCAGGTTGGATGTTGGCAATGTGTGTGGGTTTGGTGTATTGTTTGTAATATTTGAGTAATTCAGAGCATATCTGTGAATTCCCACCAAGGTTCCTACCATCAGTTAAGAAAGCCTTGTGATTATCCTTAGTGTCCTGTACAATTTGTATCTTCATAGGTTCATAGGTTCATACTAGGCTATCTGCCCTAGGGCATTTATAAGCCTAGCCAGAGTGTGTGAATATTATGCCCATTTAGGGTTTACTTTACTGTGCCTCTGTCTAGACATGACACAGTGATGACCCCTGGTGTAAATCTATGATCTCCCATCCACTCGTCAAGATTCCTCTTGAAGAGAGTCAGTGAGGGGCTCTGCCTAACATGACTGGGATTCTCTTCCAGAGTGTAGGGAGCCTCTGGGTTATGAATCTGTCCCTCCAGCACATCCTATTTATTTATGTGTTGAGGTTGAAATCTCTCACTCTCGCGGCTCTGATGGATTTGGATTTTCTGAGGTGGAGCATGTCCATTAATTCTGGATTGGACATGGCCTTGTATGTCAGACATACATCGCCTCTGAGTAGGCAGTATGTGACTGAATACAGCTGGGGATTCTTCAGCCAGGCAGCATATGACAAATGTTTGAGACCCTTTATCCTCTTGGTGAGGTACTTTTGGTGTCTTTCTAACTGCTGCAGGTGTCGGGTAAGGTACATCCCAAATGGGGCATTGTACTCAATTATGGGCCTGATAAGAGAAGAGTATAGGGGCACAATGACCTCTCTTGATGTAGATGTGAATCCTTTCATGATAAGGTGGCCAATATAGAAGGTCTTCCTAGCCACCTTGGCAATGTGAGTGTCACATGAGAGGTTACTGTCCACTTGTGTCCCTAGGTCCCTGATTACTTCTTCCGTACGTAATGGATTACCACCTATGTGGTAATTTGTGGGTACCTTGTTTGGTATTTGGAGAGGCATTCATACTCTCCAGTGTCTTCAGGAAGGCTGAGTGGGGTTCCTGGGTTTGAGAGGGTGGTCTGTAGCATGCTACAAACTGTAAAGCAGTTTTGCCTACGGTTAGTTGCACATGGATGGTCTCCGATGCTTCGTGCGTTGTCAGTAACCTGGAGGTGAGGGGATCTTTGATGAATATGGATACTCTCCCTCCTTTTGTGGTTTGGTGCAGGTTTTGGGGCTGAAAAGCATGATATGAGGTATAACCTGGTAGTGCTGGGGTGCTCTCAGGAGCCTTGAAGAAGGTTTCTGTCACTGCACAGACATCTATGTTCTCCATACTGGGGAGGGCCTCGAGAGCGTGCACCTTGAGGTTTAGACTTCTGGCGTTGAGCAGCATTACCCTTATTTTTTTCCACTTATGTTTTCTAGGGAGGTGGGTTTGTCTTTTGAGCCTTGCCTAAAAAAGGCACTATGGAGGTGGCAAGAGCCTTAGCCAATATCCAGAAGCCCAGGGGTGGCAGGTGCAAGCCATCCCTGGCAAAGCAGCGTGGCTTGTCAAGCATGTCATCCCAAGCAGACAGACATTGGATCCCCTTGGAATGACAGCAGTAATTGAGCCAATTGTTAAAGCTGACCATTCTGTGTTTGTACTGTGGCATCATTCTTGGTGAGGGTAAGATGCTGCTCAGGGTCAGGATCATACCGGCCTGGGCTACATAATCAGAGAGCTCCTCTATGTCTCTTTTCATGTAGTCTAGGGAGGTACGTCTCAGGTCATTCACACCAGCATGGACAATGACTGAGTCATATTTGTACTTGCTTTGGAGTGACCTGAGTGTTTATGTTATGTTGTGGATTGTAGCGCACAACAGGCAGCTTACTGTAACCTTTTCCTTGTTCAGTCTGGTGAGCGGGACATCAGTGTGTCGGACTATGAAGTCACCTATTACAAGTGTATCAGGCATGTTGTTTGTCCTTAAGGGCTGTGACTGTTTGGCACACTGACTTTGTGAACTATGTGTTGCATGTGCTATGTTTTGAGGTAGTGGTTGCTTGGGTGTCTGCTTTGGAGGCCTCTGTTGATTTGGTAGATTTTTAATTATAGCCTCCGGGAATGTTTTTGCGTGTTTATGTCTTTGGTTTGCAGTTGTGATAGGTCTATGTGAGACTGGGTTTGTGGTGTGTGTGGTTACCTTCTCCTCCTGACTGGTTTTGCCAGTACGGAGTTGAGACAGCTCGGCCTCCAGTTTGGATAAATAGTTACATCTCTCACATATATTTGTATTTGTTGGGGGGAGGAGGGGGTTGTCTGTGTACATGAGGCAGGTGTAACATTGCCTCAAGATTCCCAGATTCAACATGTTGTAGCTGGCCTTAGTGGATTTTATGTGTGGCCATAGTTTTTTGCCATAATACTGATCAGAGATTACTTCCCTTTCTGGGTTTTTCTCTATCATGTAGTAGCTTCCTCCTTCTCTTGCATGGTTTGGTAATGGCTGGGGTCCACCAGGCCAGATGCCTGAGTGTATGGAATTGGGTCTTGGTTTTATTTGGGATTGCATAATCCTTGCATTCCTGAAAGTGTTCATAGAATGCATTTATAAAGGGTTCTGAGGTGTGGCCCATATTTTCCACAGGCACAAGGCCTTTAATGGATTCCACATCAGTTTGGAGGAGTGCAACATTTGCTTTACACATGTTTTTCACTGTGGTTTTCTGCCCAGGGACTGGGGTCAGGATGTGAATATCCAGTGTGATTACTCTATGGTCTGATCTTACCAGTGAGGGATACACTTGTCATCTGGGCATAGAGTACCCATGTTGCTGATTATCACATCCAGTATGCTTACCCCTCTTGTGGGAGTGGTAAGTTGTTCCTGAGCATTTTGGTTTATGAATTCTAGGAACCTTTGGCCTAGGGTGTTGGAGCTAGAATAATGCTCCCAGTCTATGTTTGAGTATTTTCAGTCGCCCAATATAATGTGTTTGGAGAGACCTTGATATTTTCGTGTGTTCCGAAGTAGGCCAAGTGTGGTTCCTGGCGTTAGGAGGGTGGTCTGTAGCAGGCTACAAACTGGGAGGCAGTTTTAGCCACTGTTACTTGCCCGTGGATAGTCCATGCTGCTTCTTGTTGTGGTACCAACCTGGGGGTGTGGTTATCCTTGACAATTATTGATAGTCACCCTCCTTTTGTAGTTTGTTCCATGTTGTGGGGCTGTAAAGCATGGTATGAGGTGTAACCTGGTAGTGTTAGGGTGCTCTTGTGAGCCTTGACCCAGATTTCTGTTACAGAACAGATATCAACATTCTCCATGCTGAGGAGAGTTTGGACTGCATGCATCTTGCAGTTTAGACTTCTGGCATTGGGTAGCATTACGTCTAGGTTCTTATCCCTTGTGATACTTATGGAGGTGGGTTTGTGTTTTGAGCCTTACCTATTCAAGGCATGTTGGGGGTGACAACAGCCTTTGCCAGTATCCAAAAGGCCAGGAGTGATAGGTGCACACCATCCCTAGCAGGTGGAGCATCATATCTTGCTCAGCATGTCATCCCAGGCTGACACACATTGGATCCCCTTTGACTAACAGCAATACGTAAGCCAATTATTGTAATTGATCATCTTGTCTTCATATTGTAGCATCATGCTTGGTGAGGGTAGGATGTTAGTCAAGTTTGAATATACTACATGGTGTTACATTGCTTAACACATGGCAATCATGCCTCAGGTGGTGCTGCAGGGCTGTCTATGTTGGATGCACATACTACACTCCCTGTACATGTTTGAAAGCAGGTTGTGTCAACTTAGGCATCCCTTTTACTATATGTGTGAGTCAGAGAGAGGTATCATTTCCAGGGTTCCTACTGAGCCAGTGTATGTGCTATGCGTTGCATCTTTGCCAAGGCATACTGGGCACACCTCCTTCTGCCTACTGGGGCAGGCTCAGGTTGTTCCTACTCCAACTCACGCTCTGCCTGTGGTTGGCTTGGCAATGGTGGGGGGCTGTTTGGCCCAGCCCTAAGCTGGTCCTACTGCAGCTGTTTTCGCAGAATCATATTATGTAGCATAGCACATACCATGACAATTTGGGTACATGTAGTTGGTGAGTACTGCAAGGCTCCACCAGATGTGTCCAGGCACCGGATCCGTGACTTGAGCAGCCCAAACACACGCTCGATTACATTTTGTGCTTGTGCGTGTGCCTCATTATGGCATTCTTGTTCAGGTGTGTGTGCATTTCTGATGGGTGTCATCAGCCACGGCTCCAGTGCGTAGCCAGCATCCCCCACTAAGTGACCATGTGGGATGTCCCCATTGGCAAATGTCTGGTACAGCTGCGTCAAATGCCAGATATGGGAATCATGGTAGCTTCCAGGGCAGCCAGCACACACATTCATTATTATGCCCTGGGCATCACACCTGACCTGGCAGTTGATGGCGGGGAAGCCCTTGCAGTTAATGTAGGCCCTACCCCGCTCACCAGCTGGTGCTTTGATGCGTATATGCGTGCAGTCTATTGCACCTACTACCTCAGGGTATTCCGCTATTTGCTGGAAGAGACGCATATTGCTGGCCAATACCTCACGGGAATTGGGAAAATATACATGATCGCCGACATGTGCTGACATGGCATCCAGGAACTGGTGCAGTACCCTGGATGCTGATGCCTGTGATATCCCCATCATATCACCAGTTGGTCTCTGGAAGGTACCTGTTGCTATTATTCTTAGGCCAACACATACCTTGGTTTCCACTGGGATGGGTTCCCCTCTGTTGGTTCTGTGTGTGAGGTGTGGCCTGCACAGCTCAACAATTTGCTGTAGGAGGTCTCTGTCCACTCTATAGCACTCCACTATCTCCAGCTCATGTAACCCCTGGTAGGTGACCCTGGGCCTGTACACTCTTCTCCGTCTCCTCACTGTGGGTTGTCCAGCAGCATTTGCATAGTCACCACCCTCAGCAAGTTGCATATGTCTCCTTATAACAGCTATGGCAGCCCCTAGCATTTTTGGTCTGAGTGAAGCTTTTTCAGTTTTCACTTCTAATAGCTTACTCCACTGTTGCAGTGTCTCTTGAGAGAAACATACTGCACTGTTGTTTGCAGAGTTTTAAGTGCTGAGCTGGGCTACTGTTCTGCCTGTGTAATTGCCTGCTTCTGATTGTTTTCACCTGCTAGCTCTGCCAGTATTCCCTGCTAGCTTCCTACTATTTCTCCTGCTTCCTTTTTCCCTTCTGTTTCCTCAGGGGGAGCAATGCACATTCCAGCGAAAACACGCTCACAGTGGCTAACAAGCGCGCACACATGCTTAGACGGGCTACAATCTGCTTATTCAGGTTAAAACATGTGCACACCAGCACAAACAAGCTTACAGGTCTTTAAACAGGCTCCTACATGCTTACTCTGCCTTAAACTCACGCACTCATGCTTACACGTGCCCACTCTATCCTACTCGTGCCTACCAGTGCGCACATGCGTGCATGCATGCCCAGCAAGAAACTTTGGTGTTATCCATAGTGTACACCTTCCATTTCTTGGCTTTCCCATGCCTACTTGTTGACACTCCTCTTTCCATGATGTGTGACTGACATCTTTCACATGCCACTGTGCTCCAATGAGCTTCATTTCTTTCATACATTCCCCCCTGTGATGTCACCTATAACCTACTCTGTTACTCCCCCTTATCCTACTCCTACACTGCACGGAATGTGTTCATTTGCTATGTGACAGTACGATTCACTATCCTACCACTCATTTGCATAGGATTGCCTACTAATGCTTAGTTACATGTCTTACACTCAGCTTCCCCCCTTAGCAAGCCCTACTCGGTGGCCATGTTGTTTTCAGCCTGCTATTCCCTTACATTGTAAATTCATGCTTTGCATAAAACCCACATTTGTGGGTTTAAAATTTTATTTTTCTGTTTTTTTATAGCGCAGCCCGTTTGCGCGGCGCTGCGCTACGTTAAACATCGCCGAAAAAAAAAATTATTTTATTTTTGCATCAGGGTACGTTGCCAGTGGCCACATATTTGGCCATTGGCATGCTGCCTGGAACATTTGCAACCTTTATTTGGAGCTGACAAGGCTCCATTGTGTTATTTGCAGAACGGTACTCAGTTATCAACTGAGTACATTTCTGCAGATAACACGGCTCTTACATGGGCAGGTTTCTGCTTCCTGGATCGCGAAATTACCTCATTTGCATGCCTTTCGGCTGCAAGTGAGGTAATTAGCATATCCACGCCCTGTCCGTGTAAGAGCCGTTTTAGGTGCTCTCTTACACGCACATACAGGTTGTTCCTGGATAGCGATGGCTGCATGGAGTCTTACACTACTCTTAGACTCCATGCAAGCCATCGTGAATCCTGCCCAATGTGTATAGATATGCCTATTTATGTGGGTATATATGTAGGTATCTATAACTATATGTGCATACATATCTATTCTGACATACCTATTACTGTCAATATATATGTAGATATCCATATGTATATGTGCATATGTATCTCTATCTGTATATGTGTAGACATATGTATATATGTATATGTATATAGCTGTATATGTGTAGACATATGTATATATGTATATAGCTGAGTGTTTATATGTATTTATATATATATATATGTACATATACATATCCATCTATGTATGTCGATATGTATATGTGTATATATCTCTATAGATATATGGATAATTGTACATACATATATGTTCCCCATATTTTCTGAACATGGAGTGGAGCCCTACCTCAGGCCCAGTAGTCCCAACCTCTTAGTACAAGGGGATGTCAGGTATGTTTTGCAGGTATATTTGTAGACTATTGCTACTGTAATAGGGACTGTCTTCACAGACATGTTGTGTGTGGGAGGTCACATCTGCTTTTAACATGTGCGCCATTGGCTACTGACAGACATCCTAAGGACATCATAGTACAGTACCACTGCTAGCACAGTAATGCTCCTGTGGACTACAGCAGAGATATGGCTAATATATGTGACAGTCTGACACACTCTGGTCAGTCCAGAGTTATACACAGAACCCCTTAGTGCAAGCCATGTGGACCAGTCCTGACAATGTGGATGTTAACAGCCATGCAGATGGGTATATCACGTAAATACTGGTATACATTTGCCCCCATAGGCTATCCATTCACATAGCTCTGTCTGTCCTGACACATAATAACCACTGGTACAGAGGTCCCATGACCACATACTACCCACTAGTTAGTGACATACATCTGTACAGCATCCCACTGCTTTGTCTGACATACATGACTGCTATGGTGGCACGGCAGCAGTACATCTTGCATGTATCTGGACATAACATCACACTGGGTAAGTACACTAAGCTGCTAGACATGTAACAAAGCACTGTGCAGGCTACAGGCAGACTGCCACAACACTGACCTACATTTCCTATGGAGGAATACACACGTACCTGCATATATATATAGCAGGCTCTACAGGCATGTCACAGCACAGAGTAACAGACACCTGTGTGAAAGTGCATAACTGCAGCCAATGTGAACACAGCCACAGTCACATATGGTAAACTAGTGTAATATTACAGTATATGGACTATCTGATCAACACCATCCTCATATGTGCCAATCACACACTAGCCCTACATATACTGGGCCTCTACACAGTCCAATGTCTGTCTGTGGTATGGAACATATGTGTGTTTGTCCCTACAAACATGTAAGCCGATAGGGTAACATACAATGGAGCAGCATGTAACATCAGATAGAACAGGACCAAAAGCAATGCCATCTACCACAGTCTGTACACAGGCCAATGTACATATTCACAATACACACACTGTCGGCAATCACCATAAGTACAGAGACCTCAGTACTGTACACACAACCACAGAATGCCCACGTTATGTCTTCAAATATAACCCCTACTATACATAACATTTGTAGCACTCTGGTATCTCACTGGCTTGTTATCAGATATGATGTCAATAAATATGGTGTACAGAACATATGCACCTCTTACTGCATGACATATGTACAAAGGTTGACAGAGTTGTGGCTGGAGGCACAAACACAGGGCCAATATTGACATGTTGCTGTGATAACCTCATACATTTACTGTTGTAACAGGGTTTGTTGCAACATATGTCCTATAAGGGATATGAAGTCAGTAACTCTCACGGCTGTCACCATGTCCTGACTGCAATCCTCACACTATGCTTCTGCAGTTCACAGATAGGTGCTCTGTGAGTAACACAAGAAACATAAGGCACCACACACCGCCCAGTCTGAAGATGACCCAACAGATGGGGGTTTCCTCATAAACATAGCACTGACATGACAGGTATTAGAACATGTAGGACAGCGATATCCACACACACCCTGTTAAACCAACATTACTCCAAATACAATATAGCAGCACTTACATTCTGTAGTCAAGTCAGGCAAATCCCCCTCCTGTGTGTTGGCCTGTTCCCGCAGTGTATGTTGTAAGACGTAAATCCCCAATCCATCTGTGATGCTGTTTGCCAAACAACAGATCTAGGTCCTGCTCACAGTGAATGAAAGGGCCCAGCACCAACATGATGTTCCTAGATATTGGAGTCTGTTTCCATGCAATTGGCTATGGGAATGTTACCACAGCTGTTCCACATGCAATCAGCTAGAGGTGGGCAACAATTCATGCAGAGGCCATCAGCTGATCATGAGCATCACTTACAATACACATGCTGCTGCCTAAGCAAAGCAGGTGTAAGTCTCCACATCCACCAGACAGGAGTGAGAGAGGCAGACAGAGGCAAAGATAAGTCAGGGAGGGGTGGGAGAGTAAAACTTAAGCATGTTTGTGTCACACACCTACCCATACAGGGTATCAAACTCCTGACTATGTATTGCTATCACATGTCTATGCAGTTATTGGATGCACCACATAGGTTACATGTTGAGGAGCCCTCCAAACGTATATGTGATGGTGAGTGACATCTGCAACAGTGATATGGTAGCTAAACGGTAAGTGTAGTACACATGCCTGCCGCATGAACACGTGTCAGCGTCAACACAGTCACAATCTCTCAGGGACCCACACACATTGACACACTTGGCAGGGTCAGGAATATAACTCATCACTAGTTAGATTGCCACAATACAGTACTGTGCAGGTATCACACGCATCACAGGGGTTTTCTGGAGGTTATATGGACAAAGGGTATGTGGAGATGTCTGACATCAGACAGCATGCTTCAGTATGCCAATGGGGGATGTAGTGAGTGTGAATCTGGTCATAGGCATCATATACCACACACACAGACACAGGGTGCCAGTACTGACATGAATGGGAGCATTGCTTCACAGGTGTGCAGTGGTTGACTGTGCCAGACGGCTATACAAGGCTAGGTGATGGGTATACCTTGGCATCAAGCCACATGACAATAGTCTGCAGTGTGGCTCAGGGGTGTAGTGTCTGGATTGGCCCACACAGGTGGGTATTGTACTCACCATCCAGTCACCTGGGTAACTATTGTGCATGGCCATTGCTGTGCATTGCTTGCCATGTATGTGTCCCTTAGTCCATGACATGGACAGTGTCTGGGATGTGCACATGTCCCACATGCATGTACAGTGACATGTAGAACTGTACCTGGGGTGTCTGGCCCATATTGTGTACACAGATTGTTATCATCAGATGTTCCAGTCCTGGCCTCATTTGGCGGGAACTGTTAATGGACAGCAGATTGACCCTGCACCTACATTGATAGCATGATACAGGTACTCCCTGGTGTCAGTGGCATTTGTCCATACAGGGTATGTGTTTAAGGCATGGTATGTCTTTTGTGGGTGTTACGTTACACATTACCTTGAAAATGAAAACAAATACAGTTCTTTCTCTCTTTCAGTGGTATTTATTAACTACAGTACACACGTGTGAGAGCCTCACGGAAAGCACCAGGGAGACTCCCAGAACAAAGGAATAAACAAGATTATATACTGGTGATATTGCTGACAGTACAAAAAAATATAAAATAAACCAATTAGATCATTATACAGGGCAATTAACTAATTAAATGTTTACCCGTAAACATGAGGCAATTCACATCATCATATCTCTAGGCAGGGAAAGAAAACCGGATACACTTCCAGAAAAGGCATATTTCCTGCTTTCAAGCAGACTCTTGTTTTTCAGTATTTTCTCATTGCTCAGAGTTCATTCAAAGTTCACAGTACACAGTACATTTTAATACATACAGACTGTCACATACTCAATTCCCTCAAACACATGCTTTTGCTGTTCATATTCTACAATCCCCCATTTGATGCTGTGTAAGCATCACCATTTAACCTATCATACATTTGTCCCAAATCTAACATAACCATGCTACTGGTCTTTACATCATTGGAAAACATTGTCATTTCATCGTCTACATTCATAGCTGCAGGCATATAAAACTTAGGCACTTTCTTCACAGTTTTTGAAAACATTAATTTCAAGATCAGTGCTTTGATTAGAAATAAGACAAGAAAAGCAACAATTGCTAATACTGCAATTAATAAAATCAACTTCAACAGTCCACAGTCCTTTGGTGCCAGCATGAGCTAAATCATGGTGATAGATCCATGAAGCATCAACTTGACCTACTGGATTGGCAGGCTTCTTGTCCTCTCGAACGTTCCAAATTTTTCCTTTAGGTAATGCAGATACATGTCGAATAGCCGGGACTAGGTAGCCCAGGAAGCAGCTGCCAGACCAGTTTCCTGGTAGTCATTTATATGCTTTTCTTTCACACACAAAATAACAATTTTCTACTTTAATGATGATGTTGATAGACTTGAAGCAATTCCCGGCATCCTGCAGTCCTTGGAATATTTTCCAATAGACAGTTTCTATTTTCTGGGAAAAGCTAGCTATAGAGTTTTTAACAAGTCTTTTTATAGGTGAGAAATCTGTTACACAACCCAAATTGTCTTCAGTGAAGTTATGTACCACTGTTTTGTTACAATGGTTCCACCCTACTCTAGTTTTATCAAGTTTTTGAAAGCACACAGTTCCGTTTTGGCGGAGGGACAACTGTAATGCTATCTTGTCCTTTGAAATAACATTTGATGTATCGTAGATCAGATTCATCCAGGTTTCATTAACCCCTAAAGGGACTATATTTAGCATCAATCCCCCATGAACAGTAGGAATAGCAGTGCAAATCCAGCAGTCCGAGACATTAAGGGATGACGCATAAGCATATTTAATAGCTTGGTAGGTGTTGAAAGGTGGATGCCATGTAGCTCGTTTGGCATGAGGCATAGTTGGAGCAGGAAATAAAAATGGCCACAGTAAAAATAACAAAACGACAAGAATAACCACCAAAATAGCTGTGCAGTACTTTTGTGGAAATGGTGGTTGCACTTGTATTGTTTCTGGAATGTGAGGTTGTCCAAATGGATAAACATCAGGCATTGTCAGGTGCTGGTACAGTATGGCTTCGAGTACGAGTAGCAATAGGTGGAGAATCAGGAGTTGCAAAAGGTAGAGGCTGTTGATCTTCAGATGGGATGACCTTCTTGACGTGCGATATGTGAATCCAGGTGGGTGAGCCTTGTAGTCGCACTGCTGATGATGTCATCAGTAGAACCAGGAAGGGCCCCTTCCAGCGTGGCTGAAGCGCTGTTTTTCAAGAGAATGACTTGACGTACACCCAATCTCCTGGTTGTAGTGCGGATTACAAGAAAGGATCAGGGATATGTTGAGCCGCTGCTACCTGGCGATGATGAAACTAAAAAAGAGACAAGAGAAGTGCAATATACAAGAATATCATGATCAAATGCATCATACTCAGAAAAGGGTGGTGGTGGAGTCATAGGCAAACGCATAGGGTGGCCCATGAGGATTTCATGAGGAGAAAGACCTTTAGTAGGATGTACTTGCTCTCTCATACAGAGTAGGGCTAGAGGTAGGGCCTGTACCCAAGTGAGGCCAGTTTCAGTAGTAATTTTAGCCAGTCTGGTTTTCAGTGTCTGATTCATGCGTTCAATAATACCTGATGCCTGTGGTCTATATGGACAATGAAATTTTAGAGTGATGCCTAACATTTTACACAGTGAATCAATTAACTGAGCAATAAAATGTGTTCCACAGTCCGAATATATTTGACAGGGAACACCAAAATGAGGTATCAATTCATAACAAAGTTTCTTAGCAACTGAAATAGCATCATTTTTGACACATGGGTAGGCTTCTAACCACCCAGAAAAAATATCAACAACAGTTAAAACATATTTGAAATGAGCACAAGGTGGAAGTTCAATAAAATCCCATTGCAAAGCGCAAAATGGTCCCAATGGTTTTGGCAGTGGTTGTGCGGGAGCCATAGTGCCTTTTGAAGTGTTATACTGTAAACAAATGGAGCACGTGCTCAAAAAATGCTGTACAGAAGCAGAAAGTCCTGGGGCAAACCAATCCTTTTGGATTTGTTTTATTAATGCTTGTACCCTGACATGGGCTGGCAAATGATACGCTTTAATAAGAGAATTTAACATGGACATTGGGGCAGACCAATCTGCCATCTGGATGTTGCCAAATGAGATCAGAGCGCTTAAAACAACCTTGAGCCAGCCATGTTCTCCTTTCTGATTCTGGGACTTCATCCTGTATAGCTTTTAACACTGTGGTATCAAAAGTAACCATTGGTTGCAGAGGCTGCAAAAAATGTCCCTAGCAGCCCAGTCAGCTAAATTATTGCCCTTAGTTTTAAGAGTCATTGGATTGATGGGCTGCACATTTAACAACAGCAAGTTCATAAGGTAACAATAAGTCTTGTAGCAAGTTATTGAAATAAAAATGTTTTTTAACGGTTGCCACGGAAGAAGTTAAAAACCCTCGTTCCTTCCACAGTATACCAAAATCATGAACAACACCATGGGCATAACAGGAGTCAGTATATATAGTAACAGACTTGTCCTTAGCTAGTTTGCATGCATTCGATAATGCCACTAGTTCCGCAGCCTGCGCGGAAGTGCCTGGGGGTAATCGTGCTGATCTTAAAACTTCAGCCGGAGTACAGACTGACCAAGCAGCTTGGAATTCACCAGAGTTTGTTCGTAAGCAGGATCCATCAATAAAAAGAACTAAATCAGGATTTTGCAAAGGAGTGTCATATAAATGTAACCTAGGAGAAAGAACAGAGTTAACTACAAGCACACAATCATGTGGTTCGCCCTCATCCGAAGTTAGTATTAAAGAGGCAGGGTTCAGTGGTGGGCAGCGTATGACTTGCAGGGCAGGATTGTTTATTAAACTTAGCTCATACTTAGTAAGGCATGCATTTGAAAGATATTGTGTTTTTGTTTTTAGAAGTAGCGCTTGAACAGCATGTGGGACTGCTAATATAGTATCATGTCCCAAGGTTAGTGGGGCTGCCATATCAACCAAAACAGCGGCAGCTGCCACAGCCCATAAGCAAGCTGGGTAACCAGAGGCAACCAGATCTAGTTGAGTGCTATAGTAAGCAATAGGTCGGTAGCCTCCAGTGCATTGCTGGGCTAGGAGACCCAAGGCAGTTTTGTTTTGCTCACAGCAAAAGAAAACAAAAGGTTTGGAATAATCTGGCAACCCTAAGGCAGGAGGATTTACCAAGGCTGTTTTGATAGCCTGAAAAGCCTCATCGTGTTGTGATGTCCAGGGTAAAGGTTCCATAATATCCTTTTTTAGGAGTTGTAACAGGGGGGCCGAAATTTCCAAAAAATTAGGCACCCACTATCTACAGTATCCTGCTAGGCCAAGGAATCCTCGAAGCTGCCTCTGGGTTACAGGGCGTGGAGCACTTTGAATAGAAGTTATACTATTTGGGAGTATTTGACGAGAACCCATTGCAATAATATGTCCCAAATACTGCACCTTTTCCTGACAGAATTGTAATTTTGATCTATTTACTTTAAACCCTTGTGTAGCTAAAAGGTTTAACACTAGAAGGGAATCTTCCCTACATGAGTTACTGTCTGGTGAAGCTATAAGAATATCATCCACATATTGGACTAGAACTGAATGTGATGGTAATTGCAGATCCTGTAACTGTCTATGCATCTCTCTAGAAAATAAGGTTGGGGATTCTACATATCCATGGGGCAATCAAGTCCAAGTATACTGCTGACTTTGTAGGTAAATGCAAACAAATACTGACTGTCGGGATGCACTGGAATAGAGAAAAAAGCTGATGAAATATCTTACTGTAAAACATTTTGCAGTAGGTGGAATACAGCTCAAAATAGTAGCTGGGTTTGGTACAATTGGGAAAACAGGCAAAACAGCTTTGTTAACTTCCCGCAAGTCCTGCACAAATCTGTAAGCTTGTTTGCCAGGTTTTTTCACCGGTAATATTGGGGTGTTACATGGGCTTGTGGTGGGCACTATGATCCCTTGCTGTTCCAATGCAGATATAACAGGGGCAATACCAGATATAGCCTCAACTGTCAAAGAGTACTGTGGTACTCGCGGTAACTTTGCTCCTGGTTTTAGGGTTATTTTTACAGGAGTAGCTGAGGTCAAAAACCCTACATCATTGTCATGAGTAGTCCACAGGGAGAGGGTAGGGAATGTAAATACTCATTTCTGTCAGAATTTGGCTGGATACACATCGTCTGTAGAATGACAGAGTCATCTAAAGCTGCCAGGGTACTATCCTGTTGGTCTGAAGTTACTTGGAGATAAACTCCATCAGCTGTGTAAAAAATGGTGGCCCCCATTTTGCAAAGCAAGTCTCTTCCTAATAGATTTAAAGGTGCTGAGGGTCCTGCTAAAAATGCATGGTTACCCTGTAGAGGTCCTAAAGTTCCTGGGACTGGAACAGTTTCGGAATACTCAATAGGTATACCAGAAATGCCTACTCCTCTAGTTATCTTGTTGTAGAGGGGAACATTTATGGCTGCTTTTTCAGCTAGCATGGATTTAGTCGCTCCGGTATCAATTAAAAATGGATAGGGTTTATTTTTAACCAGTAACATAACATGTGGTCCATCCTGATCTACAGGAATAAAAGGACACAATTGCTGTTATTTCTGTTCAGGGAACCTTCATTGTGGTTGCTGTCAATTGGACGGCATCCAGTTAGAATTCCAATGATGCGACACATCAGTGTATGGTGCAGGTTGCTCAGCCAAATATGGACACTCATTTTTCCAATGGCCTGCTTGGCCACAGTTGAAACACTCTGTCAGATTACTAGAATTCTGGGGTGGGGCCGACTGTGTTCCCTGCCAGTTTTGTCTTTTCTGATTTCCTGCACCTTGGTGTCCACCTCTCCCTCTCCCTCACCCTCGTCCTCTACCCCACTGACCAGTCAGTTGGCCAAAAGCGCTACACATTTGGATTTATGCTTTTACTAATTTCTCCTGTAAATCCTTCTTTTCTTTAGCCAAATGGTCAGATAGGTATTGTACCTGCTGGACTAACTCATGTAAGCCCAAACTAGGCCAGTTTAAGCATACTTCCTTTAACTTGTCCCTCACCTGAAGGCGTAACCCATCTACAAAAGCAGCTGACAGCCCGCTTTGTGCTGGTCCTTCAGTGGGCTCTGGGTACCCGGAATATGCCTCGAAGGCTTCAGTGAGCCGATTTAAGTATTCGTCTACAGGTTCATCCTCTTTCTGTATGACTGATTTAATTTTCGACCAATTGGGGGTAGGTGGCACTATTACAGTGATAGTATCAACTATACGTTGCCTAACCACTTCAAACTCATTTTCCCCTTGTATGTTGTGCTTCGGTATTGGGGTAGGAACATTAGCATGATCCCAGATACGTTTCATCAGATCAGCTGGGACAGCGTATTGGAGTACAGCTCTAACCTCTTCTATGGTAGGGTTTTGCAGACAAATATGTCCTGCCAATACGCATTGAAACTTCGCTGGGCTAGTACAAATGGGCGGGAGTGATTTAGTTATCGCTTGAAAATCAACTGCTGACCACGCCCTAGGTACCATTACAGTAGACGGTTGTCCCACATCCCTAGCATGTGCTGGGTTTGGGACTTCTCTCAATGGGAATACTCCTTCTTCATCTGATGGGCTAGTGTCTGATTCAGAATCAGAATCTGGATTAAATTTGTCCGGACCAATGTAGCCATCATTGTCTTCAATCACAATTGGGCATTGCTTGTAATATTTACCCTTGTGTAAATATACGGCTTTTATATGTTGATATATTTTCGGCTGGTTAGGCCTAGGGTCAAAAAGCATTTGTGCTTTTCTTTTTTGCTGTTTTTTTGTCTTAGAACGGGTTAGTCTAGGTGAAGGTTTACCTGTATCTGTTTGGTCAGGTTGTTCTATAATCGGTCTGCTAGGCTGACCTCCCATTGCCTGATCTCCTCTTCCAGAGTCAGGAGCGGTCTGCTCTTCTCCCCACCGGCCTTCACCCTCTGTTGTGGAACTCACTGCTCCATTTGGAGGAGCCGTAGGGGGTGGGGGGAACCAGGGATTATCATCCTGAGATGACTCAGTTATTTGTAATTTATTTAATTCCTTTACAGGATATAATCCCTTAAAGGGTGGTTCCCTTAAACGTTTACCGTCTGCTACATCTAGATTACTCACAGTATGCCACAGTTCCTTTATCTGCTCTTTTAGTTTTTTTTGATTGTCCTTAATATTACTGATGACTGAGTCCTTTTCCCTTTCTTTAGCCTCACACATCCAATCATTAAAAGCTGCCCAGCACAACCCTGGTATTTTTCCTTTCTTTTTTAATTTCTTTTGCAAATTAGTCAATATATCTTTATTAAAACTACCATTTTCAGGAAAAGCAAGGTCACCGTCATTTTTAGTAAGGGTGATCCAGTGATTTAAAAACATGCAACTGTCCTGGGACACATGGTAAAACATAACCAGCTGGTGTACCTCTTTCTGGCTCATTTATTTTTCCCTCACTCGCTCCCATTTTCACTCAAATAGAGCTATACTTGTGTAATACAGATTTAGCTAAGGCATTATATAAACGTCTTGTTACCCCACTATCATACCTCCTTTCATACGTATGTCGGCAGTATTTTCCGTATTAACCCACAATCATACTGCGCATTCGATAGCAGAAAAACAAATGCATGCCACTTACCTCAAAACAACTGAATGAGAGAAATGATACCATTTTCTGCATAAAAAAAAAAATTATTTGCAAATCTTTAAAGCAGACAGGTGCAGAAAAATGAAAGGAACACTGCCGAAACAGAAAAATCTGTTATGGGCCCTTTTGTTGGCAGTATTTCATTCAGTTCCTGACTGCTGCAGCTTGTTCTCAATTCAGATCTGAATAAACGGCACCAATTGTTACGTTACACATTACCTTAAAAATGAAAACAAATACAGTTCTTTCTCTTTTTCGGTGGTATTTATTAACTACAGTACACACGTGTGGGAGCCTCATGGAAAGCACCAGGGAGACTCCCAGAACAAAGGAATAAACAAGCTTATATACTGGTGATATTGCTGACAGTACAAAAAATATAAAATTAACCAATTAGATCATTATACAGGGCAATTAACCAATTAAAGGTTTTCCCGTAAACATGAGGCAATTCACATCATCATATCTCTAGGCAGAGAAAGAAAACCGGATACACTTCTATAAAAGGCACATTTCCTGCTTTCGAGCAGACTCTTGTTTTTCAGTATTTTCTCATTGCTCAGAGTTCATTCAAAGTTCACAGTACACAGTACATTTTAATGCATACAGACTGTCACATACTCAATTCCCTCAAACACATGTTTTGGCTGTTCATATTCTCCATGGGTCACATTTGATGGCACCACAGGTGTTGCAGGTGTCCAGTGGGGAACATAGGGAAGGTGCACTGTCTGCATGTAAGTGGCTATCGGACAGATGGACAGGGTGCCATGCTCTCTGTAGCCCACTGCAATCACACCATGGTTACTATCAATGGGCAATATGCAGGGTACTACCAACTTAGCAGTTGTTGCCTAGGCAAGTGTGTGTGTATGAGACATGGGTTGAGAGTGTTCTGTGGCTAATACAAGGGTTGCTAACTTTGTTCACCAGGCCTTGATGTCACATGTAGGGGTATGGATTTGCACCCTAGACTCTCGGCTATTTCACATCTGTTATCCCTGTAAGGTGGACATTGTGACATATACTAGGGCCACCATATAAGAAATTTGCAAAACCCACTCCACAATGAGTCTAGTTGTTACACACTCACAGTCACCTCAACACAGGATACTAATGACAAACACAGACACACCTGCCATCCATGTCTGGGATTAGAACTCCTACCTAACTAGTTTATCACACTACATCACTATGCAGTTATAGGACACACCATGGAGATTACTGGGCTACACCTTCCCCAAAGGTGTATTTCACAGAGAATGACATCAGCAGGCTTGCCAAAGTAGGGCATTTGAAGTGTAGTGAGTGTGACTAACCTAAAACCACATTGCTCCCTACACAGACATAGAAACACACACACAAACATCCACATCTGCCATGTGTGGGAACAGAACCCCTACCAGAGTTCTATATCACACTACAGCATTAGGCTGTTACAGGACGCACCACAGAGATTACTGGAGTACTCCTTTCCCAAAGGTGTATTTCACAGTGAATGACATCAGCAGGCTTACCAAAGTAGGCCATTTGAATTGTAGTAAGTGCGACTAGCCTAAAAAGCATTGCTCCCTACACAGATATAGAAATACACACACACACACACACACACACACACACACACACACACACACACACACACACACACACACACACACACACATCTGCCATGTGTGGGAAAAGAACACCATACCAGAGTTCTATATCACACTAAAGCATTACGCTGTTATAGGACATGCCACATGGATTACTGGAGTACTCCTTCCCCAAAGGTGTATTTCACAGTGAATGGCATCAGCAAGCTTGCCAAAGTAGGACATTTGATTTGCAGTGAGCATGAGCAGCCTAAAAAGCAGTGCTCCATACACAGACAAAGACACACACACACAAACACACACACGCAGTTGCCATGTCTGAGATTAGATCTTATACCTAACTAGTTTATCACACTACAGCAGTACGCAGTTATAGGATGCACCACAGAGATTAGTGGGCTATACTTTTCCCAAAGGTGTATTTTACAGTGAATGACATCAGTAGCCTTGCCAAAGTAGGGCATTTGAATTGTAGTGAGCATGACTAGCCTAAAAAGCATTGCTCTCTACACACACACACACACACACACACACACACACACACACACACACACACACACACACACACACACACACACACACACACACACACACACACACACACAGTTGCCATGTATGGGATTAGAACTCCTACCTAACTAGTTTATCACACTACAGCAGTATGCAGTTATGGGACGTGCCACAGAGATTACTGGGCTACACCTTTCCCAAAGGTGTATTTCACAGTGAATGACATAAGCAGCCCTACCAAAGTAAGGCATTTGATTTGTAGTGAGTGTGACTAGCCTAAAAAGCATTGCTCTCTACACACACACACACACACACACACACACACACACACACACACACACACACACACACACACACACACACACACACACACACACTTGCCATGTCTGGGATTAGAACTCCTACCTAACTAGTTTATCACACTACAGCAGTACACAGTTATAGGATGCCCCATGGAGATTTCAGAACTACGCCTTTCCCAAAGGTGTATTTCAAAGTGGATGACCTCAGCAGGCTTGTCATAGTAGGGCTATGGGGAGGGCAGTGTGTGTGTGCATGGGCCATGACCCATTCATCTAGTGGTTGACACATCACTTGCAGGCACATGCAGGGTTATATTCCACAGGTACGTGTATACAGCTGCTAGATAACTACTTCCTTCTACAGTCATGTTGCACAGCTAGGACTTGCACCACATAGTCTATAATGCTGACGGATACCAGTGGCTAATGTCTACAGTGAGTGACATTTACATCTCATGAGGTTGTAGCCATTTGGCTGTGTGTTGGGTGGAACAGGCCTCATAATGGATGGCTCCTTGTCACGATCACGCATCTATGTACATCTACTTTTGGCATATTATAGTGTGTTGTCCTTGGATATATGTCTGTATTCCTATCCACTGTGTGTGCAAAGCATGACTGGTGCATACTGAGGAGTGTACGCACTAACATCTACAACTGCCAGATATGTAGGGTCCACTGTTGTTTGCAGACATGGGCTGTATTTGTTTAAGTGTGTGAGCATGCCCAGTATGACCTTTCAGTATGTTGTTGTTGTCTGACATTGCCTTTATTCCTCTAAGTGTGTGAGCATGCCCTGTATGCCCTTCTGTATTGATTGTGTGGATCAATTCCAGGTAGTTTGTACTCCAGTGAAGACCTTTGTGTTGTACACCTACAGGTAGCAAACTGTTTCTGCAGGGTATCCATTGATCATTTGGCAATATGGGGACAAACTGTGCAGGGGATAGTGTGCACTGTAGATGATTGTGTCTGTGCTGCTTCAGCTACATGGTACTGCTGTTAGCAGAGATATTCAGACATATGTCCTGTTATACAATGTGATGTTTTCTGTCCTCATGTACTGTCAGGTGGAAATTCTTGCTCACAGTGATGTCTTGGGGGACAAGGGTGACTGCAGCTGTGTCCAGTATTGTGGGCAGACACCTACATATTCATGGTAAGTTATGCCATTCAGGAGGAGGAGCTGCAGACACTTGCTGATGGCTCTGCATATCTGGTTCAGCACCTTGGTACAGTGCTGGCAGAGGATCCCATACTTGTACATCCATCAACATGACAGTATGGCCTTATCTTGCTGTGGCAATACCTCACAGCTGTACAGATTCACACAGATTACCCAGAGGCAGGGGACATGAGTCAGGACAGTACCCCTGTTGTGGTGTATGGCCAGTTATGCAGTCACCCATTTATGTGTTTGCAGCCAGTGATAGTGTGTGCACACAGTTTTGTGTCAGACCTTGCACATTCCATGTTGCCCATGCTCCCACACCCCCTTCTGTTATTCTGTCCTCTTCCATACATTATGCATACATTCTCTGATACTTTCCCTAAGATTATCACCCCATCACAGCTGTGTTTTGGTGTTGGTCGACAGTTCATGCAGTGGGACATGGTGGACATGTTACTGTGGTTTGTCCACTTGGCCTTGCAAATGGCTTATGTGGAGTGTGTTATGTTGTTATTTGGGTGTCCATGACATAACATGCATTGGCAGTACATGTAAGACACAGGCCTTTGGCAGAGGCATGTGGGCCATTTTGTGTTGATGCGGGCTAGATGTGGCAGGCCATTGCATTCTGTTAGTCCTACAGACTCAGACCACCATACAGTATATTCCCCTGGTATGGTGACCCAGGGTAGGTGTGCTAGGTGTTCATGCCAATACCTTCTATCAGTCTTGATCAGGTCATGTGGATGCTGGCAGGGTGCTACCTATGGCTAGGGACATACCTGCATAGGACACATGCACTGCATGCTGCATTCTTTCGCTATTGCCATGTGCAGGTGGGTTCATATTGTACCCATTCACCACAGCAGGGATACGACTAGAGAGGTACCTGTGAGTGGTGTTTGGGTGAGCTGGGTGCATGTATGCTATGGACACTACTTGCATCTGACACACAGATATGCATGGGACAATCCAGTTATGCTGGCATGTGCAGGTACATCAGCTGTTTCCCAATACATCAGTTCTACCTCCTTTGTGATCTACAAGTGTTTGGGCAGACAACACCGGTATCCCCTACTACAGGACCAGATAATGTGATGCATACCTATTTGTACAATTCCAAGGATCTGTCCATTTCACAGTTACACAATATATTTGGTATGTCTGGGGTACTTTCCCCTGTGTACTGCTTGTATATCTAGCCCAACAGCCATGGCATGTCAATCTTTCATATGGTGACACATATTACCACCATACATTTACAATAGCTTTCTGCTAGCATGTGTTATACTGGTGGGAATTGTCTTTGGCACTGCAGTTGTGAGGACTTGGCTCTGTCATCAGCAGTAGTGGGCAATGGCCACCAGGTCATACTTGGACATGTATGCATACTGACAACTCTCACACAATATGAAACACACACCAACCTAACACACACATACCTGCAGATTGTGCAAATACTACAATATATCCTGTTACCTTGGCCACCTCTGGTCATCTGTGCTCCACTGGTATTATACCTACACATAAATGTTAGTACATGTCTACATAGAAATGGGGGGCACACCTGACTATTTCTACATTTCTACACAGGATTGGGGGGGCACATCTGACTGTTTCTACATTTCTACACAGGATTGGGGACACACACCTGACTGTTTCTACATTTCTACATACGATGGGAGGCACACCTGACACTTGTACACATTTGCTATGACTGTACTGGTATGTCAGGTACTCCATTTCATTCTGTATTCTAACCTATCAAGCTGACTAGAGGCATAACAGTGTACTACAAGTCTTAGGTTTGAGTGACCTACATATTAGTTTCTGACTTCCTACCCTTCAGAAATAACATCCCACTGCCTGACCTGATGTAGTCTGTCTGTGTAGGCCTGGGGGGGGTTGTTACCCATAGGCATCATTCAGAGGTCATAGCACAGCCTTTGTTTGTATTTGTCTACACCTGTCCTGCTGGCTGAGACTGTTGTTGGGTATGTGAACTTCCCTGACTGGCATGTGTGAGTCATATGGACACACATGTGACCCAGCATGTTTAATGCAGTGGGTTTTGTCACCATGTGTAGTACTGGCTACTATGGTGACACCTATATTTGTTACAGATCTCATGGTGCCACTATAGGTGTCTACTATCTGCTGGCATCCTATTCAGTCACCCGATTCCCTTGCATGCTCACATCCATACCATAGATACAAGTGACTACACATACTACTCCAATCAGCAATCAGTAAGAGGAGTGACTTACTTTGTGGGTGTGCCAGTATTGAGGATGGTGCTGAGTGCTGTCAATGTTGGATGTGCATAGTACACTCTCTATACATGGTTGAGCACAGGTAGTATCATGTTTGGCATCCCTTTCACTGTATCTGCGAGTCAGAGAGTGGTGTCATTCCCTGGGTCCCTACTGTGTCAGTGTATGTGCTTTTGTTGCCTCTTTGCCAAGGCCATGGCATACTGGGCACATGTCCATCTGCCTACTGGGGCAGACTCAAGTTGTTCCTCCTCTGAGTCACTCTATGCCTGTGCAGACCTTGCCATTGGTGGGGGGCTGTATGGCCCTGTCCCATGCTGTTCCTGCTGCAGCTGTTTCCGCAGTATCATATTGTGTAGCATGGCACATACAATGACAGTTTGGGTACATGTAGCTGGTGAGTACTGCAAGGGTCCACCAGATGTGTCCAGGCACTGGAACTGTGACTTGAGCATCCTAAACACATGCTCTGTTATGATTCTGGTCTGTGTGTGTGCCTCATTATGGTGCTCTTGTTCAGGTGTGTGTGCATTTCTAATGGGTGTCATCAGCCACTGCTCCAGTGCATAACCGGCATCTCCCACTAGGTGATTGTAAGGGATGTCCCCACTGGGAAATCTCTGATACAACTGCGTCAGATGCCAGATGTGGGAATCATGATAGCTTCCAGGGCAGCCAGCACACGCATTTATTATAATGCCCTGGGCATCATACATGACCTGGCAGTTGATGGAGGGTAAGCCCTTGTGGTTGATGTAGACCTTACCCTGCTCACCGGGTAGTGCTTTGATGCGCATGTGTGTGAAGTCTATAGCACCCACCACCTCAGGGTATTCTGCTATTTGGTGGAAGAGATGCATATTGCTGGCCAACACCTCACGGGTGTTGAGGAAATATATGTGTTCACCGGCATGTGCTGGTGAACACATATATTTCCTCAACACCCATGAGGAAATATATGTTTTCACCGGCATGTGCTGACATGGCATCCAGGAACTGGTGGAATACTCTGGATGCTGATGCCTGTGAGTTCCCCATGATAGCCACAGTTGGGCTTTGGGAGGTACCTGTGGCTAGTATTCACAGGCCTACACATACCTTGGTATCCACTGGGATGGGTTCCCCTCTGTTAGTTCTGTGTGTCAGGCATGGCCGGCACAGCTCAATGATTTGCCATAGGAGATCCCTGTCCACCCTATAGTGCTCCACTATCTCCAGCTCATGTAGCCCCTGGTAGGTTACCCTGGGTCTGCACACTCTTCTCCTTCTCCTCACTGTGGGTTGATTGACAGCATTCTCATGCTCACCAAACTCAGCCTCTTCCACATGTTGTTGTATGATAGCTGCTGCAGCCCCTATTATTTTGTTGTTTTGTTTGTTAAAAGTTCCCCTCTTCTATACACCGGTGGTGCAGAGTATGGGAACACCAGAGGGAAAGGTGTTTGCATAGTTTATAGTAGTGTCCTGGGCTGGGCTGCTCTGCTGCCTGTGTAATTCGCTGATTCTGATACATTTCACCTGCCAGCTTTGCTAGTTCTCCTTGTTTACCTTCTTACTGCTGTTTTCCCTTCCCATTGCCTTCCTGTTTGAGCCCAGGGGTGCATCACGCAAACAGAGTGCTGAAATGTGCACAGAGTTGCTATTTCCTGGTTTACTTTTTTTTTCCTTTAAAACCCTGTGCGAGGTACACACACCCACTTAGGCAATGTAAAGAGTGCTAGGCAGCCTCAGACACACCCCCTTGCTTAGCTCTGCAAAGCTAGGAGCAAGCCAAGCCACAGGGCTATGATCTGCTTACAGTATGCCTGACACCCCCCCCCCATGATGTCAGCTAACTGCTAGGCTTGCACCAAGCTAGTCCTGCTCTTACATTGTTGGGTGGTGACTAGCATGCAGGGGAAATCTGGGATTCAGTATCATTTCCCTCATTTGGATAGGATTGCCTGCTAATGCATAGTTACATGTCCCACACTGAGCCGCCCCCCCTTAGCAACCACTATTCACTGGCCATGTTGTCTTCTGCCTATCACTGAGTATAATGGCAAAATAGTGATTTTGGTTAGAATGCTTATTTTATGTTTTTTTTTTCTTTTTTCCCCTGATCCCATTTGCAGGTTGCTTCCCTAAGCTTAAACAGCTGAGATCGGCTAAAAAAAAAAATAAAAGTTAATTTTTTTTATTTTTGCAAGTGTTTTCCATGCCAATTTGGAGCTGTCATGGCTCCGTTTTGTAATTTGCAGAAATGTACTCTGTTACTGGCGGAGTACATTTCTGCAGATTACACTAGTCCTGCATGGCCGGTTTCCAGCTTCCTAGATCACAAATTCACCTCATTTGCATGGATGTCTCCTGCAAATGGGATAATTTGCATACAGTGGCTGAGCCTATGCAGGACTAGTGCAGGAGCGCTCATGCATGCCCCTACAGGGTATTCCTGGATTGCACGGCAGACATAATGCCTGCTGGAGCTCCTGCACTAGTCCTGCACACCATGCAAGGCTTGCAGAATCCAAGGAATTGCCTTTTGTATAACATCAACTGCTATGTTTTAAAAGAACAGTAAAACATGTCATTTCCACATAATGTGCTTGAGTCTGTACAGAAGTTTACTAATTTACCCTCAACAATGTCTATGTAAGTTATCATATTTTTTGTCATGTATGTACCCTTACCTATATTTTGTATTCTTTTTGATGCCGTGTAACTGTATTTGGGTGTTTGTCAAAACTGGTGTTAAATGTGAAACCTTTCTCCCCAGGCCTTCTCTGAAAAGTGGTTTTATTCCAGTTGGACATTCCCAGTTAACAAAGATATATAAATAAATAAATGACAGTAAAGAAAATTGTCACCAGTCTTCATTTTTTATACCAACAAGAGTCATTTAAAACCACAGTGGAAAGGAATGCATTAACTATCATAAAGAGTAGTACAACATAGCGACACACAGCACTAGAGTCAAGAGACTTGATTTTCAGGTTCTCTTCAGTAATCTGCATATAAATTCATTTAATGTTTACTCCCTAGTTACAGATGCCCCTTTGGTTTAAATAATGTTCACTGCATAACACAAAAGGAAGAATATTTGCCTACTGCATTTATGACAAAGACCAACCCCATTTGAGTTTATTTGATCTTTAGACAATGAGTCATATTTCTTGTCCATAGAGACTCCTGATACTAGCTCCAGCAGGCCATCATTAGTTTAGGAAATGCAATGCCCTGACCCAGGGCCATCAAGAAGAAAGAGGAATACTACTGGGCCTGCCAGGTTTCTGTAATAATTATCTGTTTGATATAACAACCTTGATGACCATGAGTGCACTATCTCTACTAAGCAAGAGCAGAAACACACAAAAATATTAGTTTGGAGGCAAATAAAATATAACATCCAAAGGGTACATAAAAACTGCCATATTGTAGGGGATATAAGAAATACATTACTAAGAAAGTCTGTCAAAAGTACATAATGTTGAAATACTTTACTGACAACCCTCTACACACCAACCAAACAGAGATAAACACCAATGACAGTGAAGTGATTCACCCAGTACATGCCACCCAGAATCCCACACTCGTTAGTCCCATGATCAAAAATAACAAACACAGTTTGCCTGCAAATTAAAACAGAGATGATGGACAAAGGAGCCTGTAGAATTAAGGAATTACTTATGAAATGTGGTGAATTGGCCCCTTAGTCTCTAGCCATGGGTGCAATCTATGCTGGGGGTTGGGATGCAGGTGTACCAGAAATCACTGCTCCAAATGAGAAGGTCTGGTGAACTTGTGCTTATGTGCACATTGTACCCTGAGTATAGGAATACAAATTAAATGAGGTCAATTAACTTTAATGATCATCCAAGTATGAGCAGTATAACAGCATACGCACACTTGTAATAATACAAATTTAATCTCTTCCTAGAGACATAAAAATGATCAATGAAATTCACAATGCATTTTAAATAAAACTGCACTCTTTTCAAACACCCAAGTTAGTGTAAGAATACCTTCCATGGAATGTGCTTTTATAGACACATATAGTTATAGGGATTGCTTACCACAATGTTAAATGTATTATAATACTAAACTGTAAATTATGCTCTGTTTTGTATTATTTTGAGACAAAAGACTGAGATTTAAGATCTCCAGAAGAATGTTACCTGCCAATTTAATAAAAAAAGATGAAATTATATCCACAAAATACATATAGCTGAAGTGAATCTGGCTTTTAACAACACAGTCTTTCAACATAATTTCATACTGTCAGATAAACTGAGCAGCAGATATTTAGGTACTGAAAGAATAGACTAGCACCACTCAGAGGAAGCATACTTCTCAAAACCTATAGAAAATACAGTCAGACTGTAATGATTAACCACAGCTATGATAGGAAGGAAAGTACTGAGAAAGTTAAAGTACTGCATGATAGCACATTCCAGTGAAATCTATTCACATGTTTATTAGGCACAGATGGGCATTGTCAACTGTGGAATGCACTAGTTTGATATTCATAATTCACGCATAATCTCACATACTTCATTTACAACAAGGATAAGAGTCATTGCCTGCCTGCAAAATAATATTAAGGCAATTAAGAAAAGGAGCATAGGCTAATAAGAATATACTAGGCAAGTGATCATGGGGACCATAAGATGCTCCGCCTTATATGCCTTTAATTAAACAGACTTCAAAGTTCTTGACACCCACCTTGACTAATCATGCTACAAGAGATGGGTGCATAAGCATGCATGCAATCAAATTTCTAGTTCAGAAAGCCTAGTAAGTCAGTATGCCTTCCATAGATATTCTGAGTACAGTAATACAATGTGCATGTTACCTAATATTAACAAATGCTTTAGTACCTGCAGAAAAACAGTATTTAACAGTGAAATGTAATCCCATCATACAGACACAATCGGGTTTTATAAAAATTCATAATTTATTTCTATACAAAACTGTAGTTTTTTATATGTGCCCATTTTATTATAAGAACAATTCTCCATGGAATGGGGCACTATGGGTAAATATTGACGTGCATTAACAGTTTGGAATGAAAAAAGTGCATAACAATAATGTTGACTGTGTGTTTTGTGACAGAACTATGACTAACGTAGGACTATATCAAACTCTGATGCAGATGGTTAAAATATTGTTGCTATCAATCAACCACTGTTAAGCAGATTTACTGCCATCCATTATCATAATTTATGTTGACTCTGTTCATACATAGCAATAAATCTACCACTGTTTGATAGCAAAAATGATTGATATGGCTACTTCAAATTGTTATAGGACTTCACTTCAAATTGTTTACTGACACCATTACATCATGTGATAAGGGAGACAGATATTCTGGGTATTTTGCATAACATGCTGTTTGCTGAACCAGTGTCCTACAACTATGCATGTGCAAGCAATCTCAAAAATAAAAGAAAAATATTGCATCCTCACTATATTTCAAATTCCTTAAAAGGGTAGAATTGATCCATAACCTTCCCTCCTATCCTGGAACCAACACGGAAGTACAATACATGACAGAAACACCTTGCAATCCATTTTTTCTCTCCTGCAAGTATATATAATATACAGTATACATATAAATATTTTAGGCATGGGTAATAATGCTCCCCAATACACCAAAATAGTTGCTCCCATAATAAGTGTCGAAGTAGTTTTTAAAAATATCTAAACTAGTGTTTGTTTTAATATAATTGGTAGTCTTATAGACTTATGCATTTAGTATATTACCTTACTTCATGTATTTTTCAATTGCAACAAATGAATAAATTCACTCAAAATGGACTGCTTTGTTTTTGCAGCAAATATAATTTTGCTCATGATCTATGCTAGTGAGAGTAAAAAGTTAAATCATTTTCTTCTTTGTATAGGAACCTTTAAAGATTGATCAAATTAGAAGCTGACTGCATTTTTATTTTTTATCTTTTTTTTTTATTTTAACATTTGTTAACCGGGAAAGTCCGACTTGGGACAAAGTAAATTTTCAGCAGAGGGCCGGGGAGAAACACTCCAGATGCATGTCTTTGTAACGTTGTATGTTTATAGGTTCATAGGTTCATACTAGGCTATCTGCCCTAGGGCATTTATAAGCCTAGCCAGAGTGTGTTTGGCTTTCGCCACCCATTTTAAATGAATTTTGCTATGACCTTTTTCGAGGTTAGTATACTGTGCCTCTGTCTAACAGTGACACAGAAGTGATACCCGGGGTAAACCTACGCTCTCCCATCCACTCATCAAGATTCCTCTTGAAGAGAGTCAGTGAGGGACTCTGCCTAACCAGGACTGGGATTTTATTCCAGAGTGAAGGGAGCCTCTGGGTTATGAATCTGTCCCTCCAGCATGTCCTATTTATTTCAGTGCTGAGGTTCAAGTCTCTTGAGCGCGTAGCTTGATGGGATTTGGATTTTCTGAGGTGCAGCATGTCCATTAACTCCGGGTTGGACATGGCTTTATACATCAGGCACAAATCGCCTCTGAGCAGGCAGTATGCCACTGAGTAGAGCTGGAGTTTCTTTAACCGGGCAGCATATGGCATCTGTTTGAGCCCTTTGATCCTCTTGGTGAGGTACTTTTGGGGTCTTTCCAGTTGCTGCAGGTGTTTGGTAAGGTACATCCCAAAAGGGGCATTGTACTCAATTATGGGCCTGATGAGGGATGAGTAAAGAGGCAAGATGACCTCCCCTGATCTAGATGTGAATCCCTTCATGATTAGGTGGGCTATATAAAATGTTTTTCTAACCACTTTGGCCATGTGGTTGTCAGATGAGAGATTGCTACCAACTTGGGTCCCCAGGTCCCTAATTACTTCTTCCGTACTTAATGGATTACCACCTATGTGGTAATTTGTGGGCACTTTGTTTTTGCCAAAGGGGATTACTATACACTTTTTGGCGTTTAGCTTGAGGCCATGGCTCTGGCACCAGTTGTCTGTTTCTATGAGGCCCTTTTGGAGGATGCTTGTGTCAGCTGGAGAGTCGATTATGGTGCCAAGTTTGCAGTCACCTGCGAACTTGGTCAGCCACAGTCCTTCTGTGTTGGCCTGTACCTCCGAGAAATATATACCAAACAAAAGAGGTCCCAGGACTGAGCCTTGTGGGACACCACTTGTAACTGGTTTGGAGTCTGACATGGCTCCAGCAATTCTAACCATGTGGGTTCTGTCCTTGAGCCAGTTTGCAACCCATCTAGTGACATAGCGGTTTATATTTAAGCTGGTGAGCTTATCTATAATGCCCAAGTGGGGTATTGTCTCGAAGGCTTTTGCGAGGTCCAGGTAGGCTGTGTGGACCATCTTCCCCTCGTCAATGGCCTTGGTGACTGTTTCAAAGAAATCGACCAGGTTTAAGAGGCAGGATCTGCCCTTAACAAAGCCGAACTGGGTAGGATCCAGTGTCTGTAGGTCCCCAATATCTTTATTTATGAGGTCCATGATGATCCTTTCCATAGCTTTGCAGACCAAGCTAGTCAGGCCTATGGGGCGATAGTTTCCAGGATCCGTTGAGGCACCACCTTTGTGGAGAGGGACCACTGTTGCTGTACACCACTCTTTGGGTACATATCCTGTAGTAAGGCTGAGATTGAACAGTAGTTTTATGTTTGGGTTTAGCTCTTCTTGGAGTTCATGTAGGACGCAGCCTGGAACACCGTCTGGTTCCATTGATGCTGTGGTTTTTGCTTTGGAGAGGGTGGCTCTTACCTGAGCATCTGAGATGTCAGGGGGGGCAGCACTCTGCTGGGATAGATATTTGCCCTTTTGGTGGGGGGGGGGGTAGTTTGCGCTGAACCTGTCAGCTAGGATGTTAGCAATGTCTGTGGGTTTGGTGTATTTTTTGTCATTTTGGACTAATTCTGAGCATATCTGGGAATTCCCACCCAGGTTCCTAACATAACTAAAAAAAGCCTTGTGATTATCCTTAGTGTCCTGTGCAATTTTTCTCTCTAAGCTGGCCTTAGACGATTTTATGAGTGCCCGTAGTCTTTTGCTAATACTGATCAGAGATGCCTTCCCTTTTTGGGATTTTGCTCTATCATGTAGTAGCTTCCTCCTTCTATTGTATAGTTTGTTTATGGCTGGGGTCCACCAGACAGGATGTCTGCCTTTGGAGGATTGGGTCTTCGTTTTATTTGGGATTGCATGATCCATGCATTCCTGAAGGTGTTCATAGAATGCATTTATAAAGGATTCTGCGGTCTGGGCCGTATTTTCCACAGGCCCGGGGCTTTGAAGGATTCCACCTCGGTTTTGAGAAGTGTGAAATTTGCTTTAGAGAAGCTTTTCGCTGTGGTTTTCTGGGCAGGGGGTGGGGTCGGGATGTGAATATCCAGTGAGATTAGTTTATGGTCTGATCTTACCAGTGAGGGATACACTTCTGGTCTGGAGCATAGAGACCCCATGTTGGTGATGATCAGGTCCAGTATGTTTTCCCCTCTTGTGGGAGTGGTAACAAGTTGTTCCATAGCATTTGAGTTTATAAATTCTAGGAACCTTTGGGCTAGGGTGTTGGAGCTACAGTAATGCTCCCAGTCTATGTTTTGGTAGTTGACGTTGCCCAATATAATGGTGTTTGGAGAGACCTTCATATTTTCCAGTGTTCTCAGGAAGGCTGAGTGGGGTTCCTGGGTTTGGGAGGATGGTCTGTAGCAGGCTATAAACTGGAAGGCAGTTTTACCCACTGTTAGTTGCACATGGATAGTCTCTGATGCTTCGTGCTGTGCCACCAACCTGGAGGTGTGTGTATCTTTGACGAATATTGATACTCCCCCTCCTTTTGTGGTTCGGTCCAAGTTTTGGGGCCGAAAAGCATGGTATGAGGTATAACCTGGTTGTGCTGGGGTGCTCTTGGGAGCCTTGAACCAGGTTTCTGTTACTGCACAGATATCGATGTTCTCCATGCTAAGGAGAGTTTTGAGTGTGTGCATCTTGAGGTTTAGACCTCTGGCATTGAGTAGCATTACTCTTAGTTTCTTATCCCTTGTGATACCTATGGAGGTGGGTTTGTCTTTTGACCCTTGCCTAAAAATGGCACTATGAGGGTAGCAAGAGCCTTTGCCAATATCCAAAAGCCCAGGGGTGACAGGTGCAAGCCGTCCCTAGCGAAGCATCATGGCTTGTCGAGCATGTCATCCCAGGCTGACAGGCATTGGATTCCCTTTGAATGACACCAATACTTAAGCCAATTGTTGAAATTGATCATCTTGTCTTCATATTGTGGCATCATTCTTGGTGAGGGTAAGATGCTACTCAAGGTCAGGGTCATACCAGCCTGAGCTACATGCTCAGAGAGCTCCTCTATGACTCTTTTCATGTAGTCCAGGGAGGTACGTCTCAGGTCATTCACACCAGCATGGACAATGACTGAGTCATATTTGTACTTGCCTTGGAGTGACCTGAGTGCTTGTGTTATGTGGTGGATCCTAGCACCCGACAGGCAGCTCACCGTGACCTTCTCCTTGTTCAGCCTGGTGAGCGGGACGTCAGTGTGCCTGACGATAGAGTCACCTATTACAAGTGTGTCAGGTGTGTTGCTTAGCCTTAAGGGCTGTGTCTGTTCAGCACACTGGCTTTGTGAGCTATGTGTTGCACGTGTTTTGTTTTGGGGTAGCAGTTGCTTGGGTGTCTGCTTTGGAGGTCTCTGCTTCTTAGGCAGATTTTTATTTAGAGCCACCGAGTATGTTTTTGTGTGTTTATGTGTTTGGTTTGCTGTCGTGGTAGGTCTATGTGAGACTGGAATTGTAGTAAGTGTGGTTTCCTTCTCTTCCTGACTGGTTACACCAGTACTGAGTTGAGAGAGCTTAGCCATTAGTTTGGCTATATGGTTGCATCTCTCAGATGTGATGGAATTTGTTGGGAGGAGGAGAGGGTTGTCTGTGTACATGAGGCAGTTGTAACATTGCCTCAAGTTTCCCAGATTCACCAGCTGGACTAGAGAGGAGATTGACAACTGACCTTTGGACATGCTAGAATAGTATTGGGAATTCCTTTATAATTGAAAAAAAGGGCCAATGGGGAACAAGGTACTAAAGGGGAGTTTGTGAGGGTGTAGTGCTTTTAATTTTTTAGTGCTGACTTATATAATTGCTTTAGTGAGCAAGTGCCAGGTAACTTAAATGCAATGTGTTACAGGTAACTTAAATGCAAAAATGACAAACAGTAACTTTCTTTCAAGTGAAACAAGGAAATAAGTACAATAAGCAATGAAGATATCACTAGGGATCCACAGAAGCACTGAAAAGCTGCGTTTTAGGTGGAATTAGCTTTTCAGGGAAATAACAAGCAAACAACAACAAGCATACAAACAAAGCTAGATTCAGCAGGCCTGGATCAAGTCTATGCTACAGCAAACAAGGTGTACCAATTTCAGTAAGAAACAGTTCAAATATGCAGGCACTATAAGCCTTTAACCAGAAATTCCCAGCTCAGAAGGGCAGAGTCCAGCCTCTCCTCCCACAAGAGTGCAGACCACAAACCTTCTTAATGTAAAATAACTGGCCTGAAGCCCAAGTGCTTAAACCAGAACTAATACACTTTTAGAATAACAGACACTGAGCCCTCAATCAGCAGTTCCCAACTTAGAAGGATGTAAGCTACCTGTCCTGCCACCACAGTGCAGGCCACAAACCTTCCTAATGTAAAACAACTGGTCTGAAGCCCAAGTGCTTAATCCAAAAAACTTAGAATGATAGCTACACTTTAATCAAGTTACTACCAAGCAGTAATAAATCCAATTGAATACTTTAAAGAATGTCTGGATTAGTGCTCAAGTTATACAAACAAAGACAGATTCAGCAGGCCTGGATCTAGTCTATGCTACAGCAAACAAGGTGTACCAATTTCAGTAAGAAACAGTTCAAATATGCAGGCACTCTAAGCCTTTAACCAGA
>NC_056731.1:387798146-387818146 GCF_019279795.1 Protopterus annectens | reverse complement strand
GGACACATAACTTTCTCTCCAGCATGTTCTGTTTAAGTCACAGACAAAATTCAGGTCCCTAGATCTTGTATTTCTGGGACTGCTTGACTTCCAGATAATAGGAGATTCATAAGTGTGGGATTTGCAGCTGTCTTGTAAGCCAAGCATAGATCACCCTTCAACAATCTATAGGAGACTGAGTAGAAGGAAAGAGCTTTAAGTTGATCTGCATAAGGCAGGCTTGTTACACTTATATTTATATATATATATATATATATATATATATATATATATATATATATATATATATATATATAATGTTTGGAAGGCATGTCAGTTCAGTAAGTCTCTCTTTTACTGCATGCTGTAATTTATTTTGAGAAAAATCTTTTCTTTACCCACTAATGGCAACTTCCCTCACCCCACCCCTGAATAACCTGCCACATCAGTAACAATTCCCTTATCACTGATAACTGTTTACACCGCATTAGGGAATATTTCTCTGGCTGAGAATTTCTGTTTTTGCGCCACATCTTTTTCTGCATGTAAAATAATTTACTGTATTTTTAATATTAATAATGTTTCGTTGAAGAAAGCTTAGTGTGGGGCAAAGAGGTTGAAGCTAAATGTTTTTGGCAATCATTACAACAGATGCCACGTTCGCTCATATTACTGTTGTGCTAGCTTCAGATTTAAAGTTTCCATTCAACCTGTGTCAGTCCATTACATTCATATCATGATCTTTGTTAAAAAAGGATTTCTACATCTTTTGTCTCTCTATTACACGTACTGCTTGAGAACTGATTTACAGTTCATTCTGTATCTCATTTTTTTAGCATTCTTTCCACTGGGAGAATAAAATCCTGATTTGAGAGTGGTGCCCATCTTACTTGACTGAATCTTAGTCATGGAGGAAGCCCTCTTACCTTTTGCCATCATGAGACAGGGAATGTTGCTTTTCCCTTTAGATGATAATATAATCCAAAATACACATTTGAAAATATAATTACTTGTTCTTTTAAAACTTTATTAGCAGGGACTGCACAAAATCTCTCTTATGAGTGTGTCACCATCATGGAAGTCCAAAATAGCCTTCTAATGCTTTCACATAATTTTTAATACAGAAAAAAAGGATCAGTAACAGCTTATTTTGATGGAGATGGCAAATGCCTGCAAATTTTCTTCAAAATTAATAACTCTTATAATAAATTTGACGTTTTTAAAAAGGTACCTAGCAGGAAAGAGAAAAGGAGATTTTTGACAGAGCTCGCTTTGCTGCTGCAATTGTTTTAAAGAGTAAAAGACATCCATAGAAGTGAGCTGTAGACAAAAAGTCCCTGGCATACTCAGATGGCTAAAGAATGAATGGCCAATCCATTCTATTCTGAAAGGAAAATGTGTCTCATTGATCTTTTGTATAAGCTGTCTCCAGATTAAGAAGGAAGAATGTCTATCAACAGACTGGCAAATCAAAAGTATGATCAAAGGTACATAGGGAAGCAGACACTATCTGTAGAGTAGCTGCATTATATGCAGCACCTATCCACTGAGCTAACACACTATTTTATTATGCCTTTATATTATCTATCCATTTATTTATTTGTTCATGTATCTAGCTGCCTATAATATAAATATTTTATTTATAGTATGCATACAATATTCTATTTATTAAATTTCTCTTTCTAGTACCCTGCTGTACCTTCCACCCCATCCTCTGTTACATTGCTACTCTTTAATGTTGGTACCATGTGACAAGATAGGGCATTCTGGTATACCTCCACTACAAAAAGAGTGAAGGCCCTTTCCCCTTTTGGCTTACCTTTAGTGCCACTCCCTGTGTAGTGTATGCATGTGCTACGATATGTTTACCTTCTGATGTATGTGGTCTGCCTGTACTTCCATGATAATTTTGTCAAACTGAGGTAAAATCCATGGCAACACTGGAGGCAACAGCCATTGAGAAAACACATCATGCCCGGCATGGTCAAGCCAGCCAGAGCACAGCTAAAATTCTGCCCTCTGCAGGGTTCATCAAGTCACTATTTAAGAGACTCATTCCTATATTTTGGCTAGATAATTCAGTGTAATGGCCTGCTACATGAACCTGAATGAAGGCTTTATATCACAGTTAGGTTATGCTAAACCATGATGCCATGTAACTATATTAAACCAATATGTATGGGTGAGTGTGTGTGTGTGTGTGTGTGTGTGTGTGTGTGTGTGCATGTGTGTGTGTATGTGTGTGTGTGTGTTTGTTTCTGTGTGTGTGGGTGTACAAACATATATGTGTGTGTGTGTGTGTGTATATATATATATATATATATATATATATATATATATATATAGCAGTGCACTCATACAGTAATTAATATTTTTTGCTTCACAGCTCCTGGTTCTTTGGTTTAATTCCTGAATTTTCTGTTTTCCAAGTGGAGTCTGCATGCCCTTATTGTGTGTCCATATGGAGTCTGACCATAGCTTTCAGTTTGTTCCCATGTGCCAAAGACACACCATTAGATGAAATGACAACCATTTAAATTATTCATAGGTGTGCATGTATATGTGTGAGTGCATGTTTGTGTGTGTTTGCAGTTGTTTGTATTTGTGGGTGTGTCTCTGTGTATGGTGCATGTGCGTATGTGTGTGTGTGTGTGTGTGTGTGTGTGTGTGTGTGTGTGTGTGTGTGTGTGTGTGTGTGTGTGTGTGCGTGCGTGTGTGTGTGCATTCTACAATGGATTGATATCTCATACAGAATTTGCTCTATACTTTATAACCACTGCCTGTTAGGATTAGCTCTAATGTACCTGTGACCCTGAATAGTTTAAACTACCATTGAAGAATGAATGAATCTTTATACATCCATAACTATATCTAGCTTATCTCACTAAGCACACACACACACACACACACACACACACACACTGACTCACTAATTCATTCTCTCTCACATGGCACTCATATATGCAGACAGTCTGAAGTATCACTACTACACAGTCTATGGAATGTGGGTTAAGACAGCAACACCTGATAAAAAGTGCACATGGGGAGAGGCATGCTATCTCTGAACTACTGAACTAAAGGCATCCAAATAAGGAAAACAAAAGACAGAACTATTCTCAGCAACAGTTCCCAGCTTATAGTGTGGAATCTCTAAACATTCAATGCAAGCTGAGAGATATGAAATATTCAAATTTTCATGAATCCGTCCCAGGGCCTCCTCCTACTAGACCATATCCACTTCATCTCCCAAACCCCCCTCAAGTGACTCATTTCAACAGAGGAAAGCATTGGCTGTGTTATACTCCAATGTCCTTTCATTCTATCAAGTTCCTGCCTATCTTGTATATAGTAAAACCAGCTGAATTATGGGAACTATGTATCTTCCTTTTCTAAGATCATATCCTTTCTGTCACTACCTAAAGTTTATTTTCATAAGTGAAGGTGGAAAATCAGAGCTCAAGTCCTAGAACCGAGATCCTGCTTCAACATCAAAGTCTAGTACAGTGACTGGAGTATTAGTCCCATATGTATCCAGTGGTCAAATTCCTGTAAGCTTCTACTCTCACTAATAACAATACTAAAGGGGCTTAAACTGCTCCACTTGAGATAGGTGTGTCCCTTATTTGCAGAAAGCAATGTGCTTTTTATACCTTGAACAGAACCTTGACCTCTGATTTGAACATGCTGAGTTTCATCCCAGCATCTTTGCACTCAGCAGCTAACCAGTCCAATACACAATATAAGCCGTAGTCACTGGGGCTATCAGGACAATACCATCTGCAAACAGCAAAGATGCAGTCCTGACATCTCCAAGCTCCTCTGTAAATGTAGCTGTACCATGATCTCTGATTCTTATGAATCTGGAACAGAAGGGATGCCATGACACCCCCCATTGCTGGAGTCCTATCTCCACAATAAACATATTCAGCTTAATGCCAGGAATACAGATCTGCTTCTTGCTCCCGAAATGCAGGAACTAAATGTCCTGTAGCAGGGGGTCCCATCACTGAATACTGTTGAATCGTCTCCCACAGACATTCTTTAGTACAAGGTCATATGTCTCCTCTGAGTCCACAAAATACATGTAAACACTGTTGGCAATCTCTCACATGCACTCCAATATCTATGCAAAGATAAAGAGTTGATCCACTGATTAAGAGCCTGGGTAAAACCTAAACCAATTCTCCTGAATTAGAGACTCAACTTGACAAAGTCTCCTTCCCAGTACTCTGACATGCACATCTTATGGAGATTGAGGAGTAAAATAGAAACACACCCTTCTGTCCTTTTTTGAAAATGGAGTCCACACTCCCAAGTTGTCAGTCCAAAAACATTGTCCCAGCCTTTTGTGCCACACGGAAAAGGCATGTTAACTATGACAAACTGATGATACTCAGTACTTTTTTTTCTTTTTTTCTCCCACCTATCCTTTATTATTACTGGCCCAGCCCTCGTGTCCCATCTATGTCTGGTACTCCATGTCTTTTCAGACTTATTCTGGAAATTGCTGGGAGCAGTCATGGATTGCAGGCAATAGGGCTTGGCTTGTCTGAGCTTCTTTTCACGGGGTTCTTACTTTGGCCTACCCTATTACTCCCCCCCTGCATTTTATGGCAGCATGGTGTGGTCCTGGGGGGATATGCAATGTAGGCTCCTCTGTGTATTCCCCCTCCTCTGAGACAGCTGAGCCAAGCCACACTGATTCTTACAGACAGCACCTCCTCTGGCTATGTTCCTAGATTCCACCAAGGATTGACATCTGGAGATGCTCACAGATGCCCCTCCCCATCCCATACAATAGGCATGCTCATTGCTCCCTGCCATTCCATCAATCACTTGAGATGCTAATCAAACATGGGTCAACTGGGTCATAGTCAGGGCTTTATCTCTCTCTGCCACCAGAGTGGCACACTACCCAGTGCTTTTAACATTTCTAGTCAGATACCAACTGCCTTATTACAGATGAGTTATTTAATCACTCCAGAGACCTCTTCATCTGAACTGTATCTCATCTTGTCAGTTGCTTTTGACTGCACTTCCCTGGACTAGAGCTTGTCCACTGGAAACAGTAGTTTCTTAAAATGTTCTTTTTACTTCACATAACTGTGGACAGATGAGGTCAGCGCCTCTCCACTCCCTGCTAAGAAGAGGTTTGGTGAAGATCTGACCTTTATCTTGGATGGTATGGCACAACTTGAGGTCATTTAAAAAATCATGCTCCATGAGCTTGCCAAACTCTCCTTGTAGCCGGGCCTTCACTTTGGTGAACACAACAGTATTTCCTTTTGGTGCTCACTGAGAATATGGGCAGTGATATAAAGAGTTCTTCAGGACCTACCACACTCTCCTGGATTCCAAAACACTGCATGCCAACTTTCAGTTGTATCTCACTAAAGAGTATGATATAGACACATTGTTGTAAATAACTATTGGCGGTTAGCATTGTTGCCTCACAGCAACAGGTTCTCCCATTCGATTCTCAGCGGGAGTGCCTTCTGTGTGGAGTCTGCATGTCCTCCCAGTGGTCAAGTGATGTTAAAGGCATGCAGGTAGGTGCGAGCATGAATGGGTGTGCCTTCCTTGAAGGTTGGGTGTCAGGCTGGCAACTCGGCACTGTAAAATCCACTGCCAATCATGAGTGGACTGGAGTTCCACTGTGGCGACCCCTAACCGGGAAAAGCCAAAAGAGTAAGTTGTAAATAACTATTGACGAATTATAACAGATTCAATAAATCATTGGTGTAAGGCTAACATGTCATTTCCAGAATGTTAGATATAAAAATATTCCTTGACATATGTATTACAAACTTCTTGCAGTGTGTTACTAGAACTACGCAAAAGCCATTAACAGACAACAACTATTTAAATTAATATTAATGAACAGTTCTGCACTACTCTCATAACTCCATTATTTAAGTATTCCTTTAGCTAAACCTCACCAGTTCAGTGCATTTTGAATTAAATTCTCAAAGCAGTCAACTGTGTAGTAGCACAACACATCAATAAATGTAATGACATGAGTAAAAATGTTGCATCAAGGTTATATATCCATTGATTTGTTTGAATTTAATTGGGCACACTGTTTTGCATACTCAAAATTCATAAGACTTCTGAAAACCTTCCATGTAGGCCTATAGTTTCTGCACCTCAAAATAAAACCATTTACATTTCCACTTATTTGGATACTATCTTGAATCTGATAGTACAGGACAGCACCTTTAACTTAAAAGATTCACAGGTGTTCCTGGACCAACTGAAAAATTATTATTTTTCCAATAATGAGACTTTTTTATCCAATGTTGATGTGTGTTCTTTATATTTTACTACAGAACATGAGGAAGGCTTATATTTTGTCAGACTACATTTGAGAAAGTATGCAAATCATGTAGGAGTGGACATCAGTACTGTTTGCCAATTATTAGAATTGATTTTAAGCAATAATTTTTTCCATTTTGGGTATTGCATATATCAGCAATTTAGCGGAGTAACGATGGGGACTCAGGTAGCTCCCGCTTTCTCTGATTAGTAATGAGTTGGTGGGAACAGGAACATCTTTCCAAGTTACCCAATTTTAAATATGTTAATTACTACGGAAGATATATAGATAGTTTTTCATCTGGATGGGCTATATGTCTTTATTTGAATAATTTCTTCAACAGATCAGCAATAGTGTCCAGTGGCTGAATTTTGTGTAAAGGAATAAAGGGACCACTGTCAACTTTTTGGACATATAAATCATGATGTTGACAGGGGAAAAGAAGTTTGAAAGTAAAATTTTTTGGAAAAAAACCTTCACTAAAAACTACCTTCAGTTTGATAGTTACCATCCAACTTTCATGAAACTGAATGTGTTTAGAGGACAGGTAATCAGACTTAGTTGTCTTATTAATGATGGCCGGACTTTTGTGGTAGAGGTAGAAACACTGGCAAATCTTTTCAAATTGCAGGGTTATCCAGTAGATCAGTTAAAAATGATTTCCAAAAAATGTCATCAAACAAAGGGATATGAAGTTTGTACCCATTTTGAGAGCAGGGTTTGTTTCCAATAAAATAAAAACTGACAACAACAGTGTGAAGAACAGAGAGTTGCGTCGTTCTTTCCCTACTCTTATTAGTACTGATGGCCCACTGAGTCGCAATATAATTACTAACAAATGCAACGTAATTTGAGGCAACCAAGAATTGTCGAAAATTGTTGGTAATGGTCCAGACTTTATTTTTAAGAAGATTAACAATTTAAAACAGTCTTCACAGCATAAAGTTAGTGAACGAACCAAGCCTTATGGCACTTATGCTTGTCAGAACTATAGTTATTGCAGATTTACACAATCCATAGGTAGCTATTGTTTTAAACACATTGAATATATTCTGACAGCAAGAGACAGGTATAACTGTCAGAGTGATGGACTAGTACATCTTGCATGTTTTTCAGATTGTGAAAGTTTCTACGTGGGAAAAACTTTATGCAGGTTAGCTGATTGAGTTAAAGAACATGTGTTAGCTATTAAGAAAAGAGACAACACAAATGTCCTATCCAGACATGCTCAGAAGTGTAGGGATTTTAGGAAGTTCATATTTTTTATTATAGAATGAGTAGATAAAACTAATTTTGTTGGACAATTTAATGCCTATCGTGAAGTTCTGGAATTAAAATGGCAAGTTTTTTATGAGTTGTCATGGCTCCAGGAGTTAATGACTGCATCTCTGTTAAAAAATTACTATATAAATATATTTAATAACGTATGTAATATTGTTTTAAATTGATGATTTCTTTAAGAATTCATTTATTTATTTAAATGATCTGAAAATGTCATTGTTTTTTAATTGAGAACATCATAATTAACTATATTCAGATGTACAATTGTATGTTTATGTTTGATTCTGATGAAGTTCTATAAAAGTAAGGAGAACAAAAGCACTTAATTCCAATTCTATTGTACATTGTGTGTTTTTTGGCTGAGGTTCCCTTTGTAGAGTGCCTACGTGTTTGTTCCTATGTGCTTATATTTTAGTTTTTGTTCCAGTATGAGTAAAAATGTGGTCCTGATTGGCGTTTGGTTGGCTGGCTCAATGTACTTTGAATGCATTTTTTCACACAGACTCTCTTCCATATGAAAGCCATTGCAAGCATAACACAAGTCAGTCTTCAAAGTTTGCATTGTATGCTAAGAAGAACACGTTTAAAAAGTTATTTGCTTTCAGAGTCAATAACCTCTAACTCTGATTTCCTTGTCTAAATTATATCACATTGGAGGAAAAAAATTAAAATGATGAAATATGTATGCAGTTTTAAAGACGGATTTGTTTCTTAGTTATGTCTGCATAAAACTTTGTGTAGACACCAATTAAACTAGATGTATAACTGTATATTTTAGCATAATCTATTATGTTTAATGTTTGCAGGGAAAACGCAAGGCTCTTCCTGTCTTTTCCTTGGTTATTTTTGCATTGCTTTCTCCCATGCTGCTAGAAAATCTATTGCATGTATAGGCTTCCTCCATTTACTTCTGGTGACATTTTTCCAAGTTTAAGTGAGTTTCTTTATTACTGATGCTTAAAACAAACAATTGTTCTGGATGAGCTCTTTCTATAGGTGTTCTTATCCTGTTTTTATATTCTCAGCTGGATATGCCAGTATTCCAGCTAAACTTGTTCTGCTATACTGAATTTTACTCTATATGGCATTTTTTTCACATTTAGTTTCTATGTACAGAGTAGGCTCTAACCTTCAAGTGCTCAAAAGTAGGGTTATTCGTTTAAGTTCACAGAATCACTGTGAATTTCCTCACCCCCAACAAATATTGTATGGTTCACACTCACACACACACACACACACACACACACACACACACACACACACACACACACACACGCACACCCACACACACCCACACACACAATCACACATACACACGTAGGTACACACTCACAGAAGCAAACCAATGCATTCAGAAGTAGCATTTCATGTGTACTTTCTGCAAGCAAGCGCATACTAGTCTAAGGGTTTTTGCATTCTGTGTCTCTCACCTGCACATAGTACCATGTCTCTTGCAGCACAATCCATATGTGCAGATGAATCCCCTGCACCACAGTTGCACTTTGGCATGACCTTGTCTTTCTACCATTGCTTGTTTATATGGTAATATGGTCACACATCATCCATGTACATGCAGTATTCAAACAGTATATAAAGCAGGTAATATACTCTGAGCATCACTAGAGCAAGGTTCACGAAATGTGAAAATACAGTCTTATTCACTGAATGGAAATCTTCCATTTCCTCAGGGGCAGTGACCTCAGATTTCCTTATATTAGGTAGGGATACAAAATGCAATCCTCCTTGCATGAGGTGTGGAGGGCTGTTCTCCTATTTAATAGCTGAATTGAATTTTGCTTCAAATTCTTTTTTTCATCATTTTAATTTAAATAGATTTCAGTTTTATTTGCTCTTGTGAAATAAAGCCACAAAGAACATAATACAGAGTGTTTAATTAACATAAATAATGTATCTGAAGGCTACCATATGAGGCAGACGTACAAGACAGGTTACGAGTATGTGAGTACAACAAGACTACCTGCACAGGGAAGATGTGCATATGCATTGCACGTGCACTACATATACTTCCATATCATGCATTAACATGTTTATGAAATACAAATCAATGTGCAAAATTATTAGATTATTGAATTGCAGGTGGCATAAACATGTATTGTGGACAACTTTAAATTATACATTTACTTTTCCATTTCATTCTTTATATTGCAAAGCGCAGTGTTAGAATACAAAACTAAGCTCCTACTAACACTTACTTGCTTGCATCTGGGCATGCTTTATCTCCTCACTGATGCAGGTCACTACTGTCTTACAGTCGTAATTTTGTGTTCCAGTGAATACTGAATTTTTCTGACATTACAGAACAAAGAAAAAAAGTAAACATAGAAACGTAAAAGGAAGGGTAGTGGGAACTTACAAGAGTTTTGAATATTTTGCAGTCTACCATGCTGTCATCTTTAAATTTACACTGAATATTATAAAATGCAAAAGTATCTCAATCTCAAATAAGTTACTAATTAGTGCAATAAAAGTCCACGTGATACTGTGTAGTTTCTGTATTTGGAGGCTACATCGTTTCATCACTGTCCTTTGATCCAGTTTGGGGCCATTGTGGTTGTTTATTATTATTTTTAAATGATTCTAAAATGAGCATATTAAGTAGGGTGGCATCTCTCAGCAGTGTTATTTTAAGAGTACCACTTTATACCTGAATAAAATGTGTTTTGGTAATGTGTGAGGCACTATTAGATTCATATGAATACTTATAGTACAGACAGGAAGCCTTACAGCCCTTTGAAGTACAGATAGCTGTGACTGATGGTCTTCTTAAACTTCTGGAAAAAGATGAGTGAATCAAAAACATTTTCAAAAAGAATACCTGACACAAACATGCAATGAGACATTGCTTATGGACATTAAATAATCCTGCTATTTTAAACTTTACACATATTCATTCCTTTCCACTTCCAATCTAATTAATCAGAAGGTATGACAAGCATGACCCCACAGCTGCCAGGATCATGTATTGTTGATGTAAAATTATCTTAAACATATTGCTGTATGCACTCTCCAAAGACAGGAAGCGTGGACATAGGAATCCAACAGAGGTGCAGCATCTCTCCCCTCCTGTTCAGGACTTTCATTGCCAGGATATCAAAGAGCAGCAAACGTCCTGGCATTGTCCAGTTGGGAGCTTAGGGCTGTATTTTTGTTGTTTGCAAATGATGATGCCCTCTTAGCATGAACAGACCATTATCTCCAGGGTGTATTTCAGTGGTTTGCTGCTGAGTTGCTGAATGTTAAATGATTAAAATTAATATTAACAACTCCAAATCAGAAATCATATTTTTTGCTAGAAAAGAGAGAGTACTTTAAGTGGGGGGGGGGGTTAAGAATATTGGGGTTTTGTTTATGACTGAGTTAGAGGATACAGGGAGATTGACCAGTGAATGGCAGCAGCTGTCACAGTACTGCAGATTTTGTACTAGAATATTATGCTGAAGTGAAAACTGAGACAATAAGATCTCAGCTAATCAATCCATCATAATGCCCCCCCTCCATCTTCAGTTATGGTCAAAACACTTGAGTAATGACAACAGGGATGATATTTCAGACACAAGGGGCAGAAATGAGGTTCCTCTGCAGGGTAGCCAAGATCATTATCCATGACAGAATTAGGACCTCAGTAATTTAAAAGGATCTTGAAGTGCTGCCATTTCTTGTTTGTGTGGAGAGAAGTCAAAGTGGGTTGGGCTTTTGCTCATTATGTTCCTGTATGCTGGCCATTGTAGTTGTACTATGCATAGTCCAATAGGAAAAAGCCAGTGGACTCAGTCTGGTACACCTACAAAGACAGGCAGAGTACAGTGGGAAAAGGGCACAGGAAAGTTCCAGGACAGGATGGAAAGGTTATAATATCATTGAATATCTCTCAATGTTTCTAATTTTGCCTAATGTTTTGCCCTATATTTAGTCAAATGTTTGATTTTCTGGTAAGTCATTGAGAATTACAGTCAGTTTAGTCAATAATTCAAAACATTATGGTTTCATGCTTCTAATTGCTCAGAATGTCCATGTTGATGCACAACTTGTTGTTCTATTACCTGTTTAATTAAACTAGTGTAATATTTTAAAAATAGCTCTGATTTTATTTTGTATTTGTTCCCTGATTCTAGAACAAAGAAGTTAAGAGTTATGCATCTCAGTTTGCCCAGAAATACCTGCTGACCATACAGGGTGAGCTGTTGACTGTCGATGAGGATAGAGAAGTCTATCCTACTCAACCTGCTACGCCTGTCTCAGCACGGTACAGATTTACAAATATGGATAGATGAATGGATGGATGGATGGATGGATGGATGGATGGATGGATGGATGGATGGATGGATGGATGGATGGATAAATCACAATGTTGTAAAAACTGATATGAACTTAATGACATACATAACCTGGCCACTTTATGGTATAGACCACAGTATTATGCTGACAACAGTGTAAGAATATCTTTAAATGTGTAATAGAAATCATTTATAGTAAGGGAAACAGATTAATCTGAGTTCCAACTGTCTGAAAATACTGGGCAGTTGTAGTGATGAATAGCAGAAAAGATGAATTGTATTCTTACATCTTCTGTATGCCCTTTACCTATAGAATAATAGGATGCACAAAGTAAGTCATTCAGGGATCATTTAAGCCTTGCCAGCAGCAACCCTCATATTTCACATCCTCCCATGAGGACAGCGACCTAAGATAAACCAGGTGAGAATTTGTGGCTACCTACAGTTATTAAGATTCATCTTAAAACTGGCAAGAATTTCACACTATTTAATATAAGTAGCTTATTCTACAGGTGGGGTATGCATTGCGAGATGGCGATATAAAACTAACTTGTTCTCTCTATTTATATTTGAAGATTTATAGCCTCAGTAAGAGTGCTCGGGGCACTGTTAGTTTTGTGAAGCTAAGGGGAAATCAAAGAGTGCAGGGTCTTTCATGTTCTAACTGTTAAACACAGAATCACCATGAAGGAGTTCTATAAGTCACCAAGAATAGGAATAGAGATTTAGGTCTAGGGATCTTCAGGTCTTTGACCTATTTAGCTAGGACCCTCTGTGGGATTTTGAATTGTGAGATATGTTTAGACAAATAAATACCAAATGAGGCATTGCATTCAATAACTAGTTTGATAATGAATTACTAGACAGAGATGATAACGTCTTTTGATCTAGATTAGATGCCTTTAGATATTAGTTGCATCAAATGGATGCATTTACACATTTCTGTTACAATATGGTGGTCAAAGGACAGGAAATTATTAATAAAGATACTGAAATATGCAATGGGCTAAAGATGCAATAGGTGGGATATAGAAAAAGGTCTATTTTGTTAGGATAAGATCCAGAATACTATGAACCCTTGTGGGTAATCTGAATATTTATTCCGTGAAGTTTGCATTTATTAGGTCCTAGAACCATTGAACATTCTTACCATTAGTGGTGCATGTCTTCCAACTATCAGCTGTATAATTAGAATTCCCCATCATTAAATCACTCTAAGTTTTGGGCAATTCATCTAGCAAGTTAAGAAATTTGTCATGGTCAGCAGGGGAGATGGAGGTTGATTGATCTGATAATTTACAATGTTTAGAGAGATGTGGACTTCAGTAAATTCTGTTTGCGTGTCACAGGGGAAACTGATATAACAGGGTTTCTGAGAAATACTGATACTCCCAGAGAACTGCCCACGGGTCCGAAAGTGTGAAAGGTGTTTTTGTCACCTTTGGATATCCAGAAGAGAGACTGTATAAAACGGCACCAAAGGTTATATTTAGATAGTCAGTATGCAGAAACCCTGGCATGAAATATGCAGTTCATTCCTTGATTAGTAAGTAGGTCTGTCAGTCATCTCATTCTATGCTGGCATATACTAGACCTCCAAAAACGATGTCAGCTATGTAGCTAATTGTTAAAGCTAGTTGTATTTTCTTTGAATCTGGTCATCATTCTTTTTTATGGTAAAATTCCACTCAGAATCAGAAGGTTGCCTTCACTGGACACATGCATAAAGAGATCCAGCATATGTTTTTGCAATTCACAGTGGGTTTATTGCATTAAATCATTCACACTCAAATAAGCCATTACCAGGCTGTAGCTGTATTTGTCCAATATGTAGGATTTTGGAGTCCTTATAATGTCTCACACCCTGGACTTGAAAGACAACTGACTGTCACCCTAATATGTCCAGCCTGGTGATGGTGGAATTTGTATGCTTAACAATGGTATCACCAATTACTAAGCCATTTCTAGTCACATGTGCATATTTAGTCAAAGTAGATGGTTTAGTGTCTGCAGACCTCCAACACCCTCTACTAAGCAAATTTCATGTATCCGTGGTAGATGAGAGTGGTGGTGTTATGGTATTATTCTGAGTCCAAAGCTCATATCAAAGGTGGGGATGTTGACATTGTCTGTAAGGTCTTTGCATCAGTAATACAAGGTATAGGGTTTGATTCTAACCTCTGGTTATTGGCTAGGCTTGTAATAGTCTGCAGGCTGATAGCCTAGTATGAACCTATGTGCATAAAATATCATAGTGTCATTTACCTTAATGAGACCTTGCTGATTGAGCTAATTAAGTATTAAAAACTTAGAGGTTCCAGCTGAATACTAGAATGGCTTTTTGTTCATTTGGAAGGCAGGAATTCTGAAGATATAGGGAACAATAAAATAATTTGTCTTCTAACAAAGTAAGTAGTGTGCATTTCATTGTTTTTGAATAAGCGTAATGTTTTGTAGACTAGCAGTAATGCTATCTTTCCAAACTGATAGGAAAAGAAACACGGAGACAGAAAAGATGCACCACTTAAATTACCTAAACGTACACCAAAAATTAAATAAACACTGTGCCAAAGAGATCTGTTAGCACGTCTACATTCTTTTTCTGTATACATTACTTTATATTCTTGAATGGGTCATAACCCGTTAAGATAGATAATCACTAACAAAAAGATTATTTCAGTAGAAATATGCAAGCAAAGTTTAAGCTTTGGATTACTATAAGTCTGAGTATGTGGTGGGGGATGCTGTAAGAAAACCCAAAGAAAAGCACACTACAGACCAAAGAAGACAAACTAGTGAGATCATGAAACAATACTGAGTATTGACTAATGAGAATCATGTTATAGTATGGTATTGCAAAGTTTTGTGACAAACAGATTAAAAGGCAGTAGGAACGGACTGTTATCATGAACATGTGCAATTTGCTAGCTGTCTGTTAAATTGCCAGCATTACCTGATTATGCACAGCGGGTTGTAGTCATAAAGCGATACAGCACATATTTACTTGCCATACGAGGCTGTAAGGGTACAAAATAGCTTGTGAATATTCATGACAGAACATATAGAAGGCTGGTCCTGTTTCCCTTGTAAATGTCTCAGCAGCATTCCCACTCTGTTAAACAAGCAATTTCATATGCAGCTGACTAACTCATAGCTGTGTGTTCAATTGCATGACACTCTCTGTCAAGCACATTAATGTTTAAAATGTTTTATCTAAATGGATTGCTAAGAGCTTTACACATGAAAGAACACAGCAATGAAACCTGATGAAAATGGTTTCATTTCAGAAAGGTGATAGGAAAAATGAATTTTTATCTTGCATTATGAAAATACAAGACATCATCCCGTGTAGTCTTTTGTCTCTTACAATGATCTACTACTGCCCACAGATGCAAATGGTCAGGTAGGTTTCTGTTATTTTATTTTACCTCTACATGATAGCTGGACTCCAACTTTAAAATGGAAAACTAGTTAAAGAAGACTAAGTCAAAATGATCACAAATGCAGGTTGTGATGATATGACTAAGGAACCTGTAGCTAATTGAAAAGACGGAGAAAACATTCAGTTTATTCACAAATTAATGAATACAAAAAAGTAGAAAAAAAAGAAAGAACAAGTCTGGATAAATCTCAAAGTCTAGTGTCATAACCGTGTATTAGACTCAGTGTCACTGAAAGCAAAGAAATTTCACAAAGCAAAACTAACATCAACGTGTGTATTTATAGCCTGCCTGCCATGTCAGAATCAGTAAGCAATAACTTTTATCCAGTATTAGGTAACTGCCATTTATATCTCAATTACATAGACTGGAAGGCAGGTACATCTGTTATACTATAAACTTTTTTTATGAGATCATCAAAATCTATGGAAAATTCACTAGAACCATATAAGGATATAACAGGACAGCCAAAAAGTTGGGAGGACTTCCATGAACAGTGCTTTAGGAGAAAGGCACCTTGAATCATGAGATCTGCTACGTTTGCTGAATCAGAAATCTTGTATCTACTAGCCATTAACACATGGGAGTAGCTAAAATGTCAGTCAATAACCCGCACTGTCAGAGAGGAGTTGGGCACATTAGCCAACTGAATTTGGGTGCGTTACTGATTCACACATCATTATAACAAGCCATACAAGCTACATTACGAAAGACATGCCCCTGCACTTGCAGACATTGTACTTTACCATTTCAATATTCAGCACATCTTGTTGCCAGAAACACAGACATATCACCTGCAGGTAAAGTAATATTTCAGCATGGAAAATGGATATTGTGAGCTGCCATATTTGCATGTATACATACTCAAAGATTCTAATGCTTGAAATATTTCTAAGAAATTTTAATGAAATAATTTCACATCTTAAGGAATGTACTTGTTCAGAAAGGTGAATTAAGCTGAATTTATACAGAATGGTATACAGACTGATACTGGACAAATACTGTGTAGGACATCAAGCTTTTACAGACACGTGTTTTAGCCTTACTAAGTTCAGAAGGTCGTACTAGTATATTAAATATGAGATAATCATGTGTGAACTGCAGTATTACTGTGAATTGAACAAGAAAAAGGGAGAAATTTACAATATAATCCGTGACCGGGTTGTGGAATAACTTGTATTTAAGTGTTAAATATATTATTATTACAAGTATCTAAGCAGAGAGTTAATCTCGGGCTGGTAGTCAGAAAATTAAGTGTTTTGAAGCAGAGATTATTTGCTTCCCAGCACTTACTGGTTTAAGTGCTGTGATGTATTTCCAACCCTGTCACTCCTATAATATTTGGACCATTTTCTTATAAACAGATTCACAAACTTTTTATTAAACTGCAGCTTAAAATGTAACCAGATTTCCCTAGTGACACGAGGGTAGGCTTAGCATAGTATGGATCTTATGCTTTGATGCACACATCTTGTACATTTGCATAAATGTGTCCATTAACATCCATAAGTTCTTCTCCATGAAAACCTTACTTTGACTTCTAAAGTCACAAAGGTCAAGTAGCATCGGGGTAGGGGAAATGTTTGTCGTGGAGAATATTCAAAGCCAACGTGGCAGAAATAAAAAAGCAAGGTAGGAAAATGCATAACAGCACCATGCCATAATAAAAAAGGAATGGTACATAATGTCTCAAAGCACATTAATGAAGATTTATGTTCCTAGGTGGCCTAAGGGCCTAAACACAGGTGTGCTAGAACTTATGAACTTTTGATTGGCATAAATACAGCCCACAAACATACTGTTATTTTAAAAATGACCAGTGATAACTTCTAGATAACTACAACTTTAATAGCAAATAACTGCTGTTCAGCTCTTATCAGAACTATTTTAATATTGTTGCTGCACAGGGAACCACAAAATATAATACAGAGATCACATAGTAAAAACTAAAGTGTAACATATCCTTCCCATTTTTAATGTGGGTTAGTCTTGGCCATATTGTGCTTGATGTTTTTACATCTGGAGGCTTTATACAGTATAATATACATAGGGACCTTGTCTACATGGACACGTCTACAGTTTTATAGATGCAGTGAAAAGAAGATTAGGACCTCATGAAACTTTTTATCCGAATACAAAAATGTCAAATAACTGTGTAATGTGAATTTTGTGAAGCCATGCACATTAAATGCTAGAGAGGTGCATTCTTATACTGCCAATATAGCCTTAAACCCCTACTTATACGGGCAGCCAAACAACATTTAAAACAACAACAACAACAAAAATAGCACTTTATTGTTGTTTTAAACCAAACAACATCTCCTGGATATTTATTTTATTTATTTATTTATTTTACATTTGTTGACTAATTGAATGTCACCCACTGCATCTGGAAGTTCAGGATATGGACTAGCAAACACAACTGCCATGGGTTATTTCATTTATAACCCAGACAATGCAAACCGCAGTGCTCTACTAGCAATCAGCTTCTAATTGCAAGTTGGAATCAGATCAAACTCCTTTTCCTTCAAGACTATTCCATCCAAATATGAGAATTTTCCATCAGTAAGAGGGGATTGCAGCAATCTGTGAATACAGCTAGATAGCTATAGAACAAAGCTGTCATTTTCTGGACTAATAATGTGCAATGTTTACATGCACTAGTTAGTGAACTGGTGTAGGACTCATTATTTTTATTTTAGTTCATTTTAGTTTATTTTAGTTTGCTTTTGTTTACTGAGTTTGTCTGACTGGGTTTACTCAAAAAAACCCTTTCTAGCAGAGACCCGGGCAGAAAAGTTCCAACATATTACACACATTTTTAAACAGCCATTCAGTAACATACATTATACATTCATCTAATAATTAAATTACATTCATATGAAATAAAGGCAACTCCTGCAGCTTAAATACACTTATGTATTAGCAGATGTTGAACAATGAACATTTGAAGAAGTGTATTAATGGGTTTGTCAAATAGATAATAGATCATGTGATTAATGCTTAGAAATTCAAAGAAATGGAGGTGATGGGAATAAACTAGACAGGACAGAAAATGATAATATTGCAGTTAAGTGTTGGGGTATAAAACAAGTTCATAGATAATTATATAGATGGCTATCATAGGGTTGTATTGGAAGTATAGAGCTAGGGAGATGAGCATTGCCACAATACTAAGTATATGGCTGGGAAATTATTGGTGAAGTCTAGCTGTGGAGTATAGGAATTTTGAATGAAGGGAAATGAAGATAAAATGCCATTTATTCTGGAGATATACAGGACTAGATCAATTGATTTGCTAGATGATGTCATAGTTGTATTTTAAACAATTTTGCATTCTGAATAAATTTCAGTAGTTTTGGGGTATAGTTCCATAGCTTAGCTATACTATTTGAATACAGAGAGCCAGTTGCACTATTAGATGATTTGGGTATGGTGATTTGTGATTTTTCTCTGGTCCATAAAATTCATTTGGGGAGGATAGTGATGTATTAAGTTGTTAAAAGTTGGGAGATTGTCTGGTTTATAGAGGTCTGTATATTTTAGTCAGCTGAGAAAGAGCTAAAGAGCTAGGTGATGTAGTAGCCCTAATCAGTTTAATTCTTTAAAAGTTATTCAGTGGTATGTCCTATTGTAATAGTTTGCTGCAAATATGGCTATTTTATTATAACATTGCTCAAGTCTGGACAGTTGCGAGACTTGAAAGTTAGTGAAGATTGGTGCAGCATAGAGGAGAAAACAGAGAGTATATGTCTTCTGGCTATGTCAGTGAGGTAGGTTTTTGCTCTCTATAATATAGCTAGGTTTTGATAAGTTATTTAACCATGTGTGAAACATGGTGGCCATATTTCTTTTTTTTTTTTTTTTTTTTTTAGGGTTAGTAGTAGTCAATTATTTAGTCATGTTTAGAACGATAAGAAGGATTGGGGTGTAAGGTCTTGGAGTTCAAAGAAATGGAGAGAGACATCTGGCAGAGCAGATTGGGGTTGAGTTATCAGCATAATGAAGTGGGGTAACATTTTTGCAGCAGTATCGAAGTCATTGATGAATATGTTGAAAAGTATGAGGAATAGTATAGATCCTTGTGGGACACCAATAATTACAGGCAAGAAGGTGGAGAAATCATTTTTTATTTTATTTCACTGTTTGTGCTCTGTTTGAGAGGAAGCTATGGAACCACCGCAGTAAAGAGTTGCTGAGCCCTAAATATGAGAAATTATTTAATAGTTTCTGGCGATTAACAGTATAAAAATCTTTTGATAAGTCTTGGAAGATGGTGGAGATGAGGCTTCCTGCATTTCTATGGGTGAGGACAGCATTAATAAAATTCAGAAAAGCAGCAGTTATGCTCTGGTAATGATAGAAGCCATATTGGCTTGAAGACAGAAACTGGCTATCTATTAGTTGAGAAGCTGCATAGGAATACATTGACCTAATAATTTTCACAGTGGAGAAAAGATGGCAATTGACCTATAGTTTGAAAGATCTGTATTGATTCCACCCTTGTGCAATGGAATAAATGACTGAATATGTTCATAGCAAGGGCATTTTATTTTCAGAAAAGAATCACTTCATCAGAATTGAAACTGGATATGCAATAGCCTAAGTTGTTATTTTAAGATATTCAAGAGGTACATTGTCGGAGCAGTTGTAGTAAGCTTTAATTTTTAAGAGATATTTTTTGATGGT